>NW_027192150.1:919267-954132 GCF_041956525.1 Rhizomucor pusillus
CAAAACGCCAACTACTGCTACTACCCACTGCCAGCTTTCGCTACAGCAGGGACAATATATATTGTATACAACGCTCAACAACGTGCCACCGGATGGTCCATACACTCGCTTTATATACAAAACTTGTTTTCTTCCCTCTTTCACATCAACGTATTTTAACAAGATGGAAACCCTGACGTATATCTAATTGTTCATGTATTTACATTAACGAGCCGCGCTCTCTGAATATTCTCCCCCCTCCCTCCCTCATTCTTTTCTTTTTTTTCTATATATGTATGTAAAAAAGAAAAAGGTCCACAACAAGAGCTATATACTAAACGACTCGTTTCTCTTTCACTTTGTCTCTTTTAAAAAAGAAAAGGTTTATTAACATCAGACCATCATGACATAGTTGCTTGGGATGCACCCTGAGCCACAGCTACATTGCCACGTTTCATCCCAGAGCTCCGCGATCCACCATCCCTCGTCCTGTGACATGCCTGTCACTGCAAACAGACTTCCTCGTTTGAAAGAAATCTCCGTCTCGTCATTTGCCAGGTAATCGTATTTTGCGCGAACTAAATTTGGCGGGGGGGGGAGAACATATAAAATGAGTATCAATAATAATAATAGGAGACCCAGGCACATGTAGATCTGTCTTACCCCAATATAGAATCGGTCGTCCGTCAGGTAAATGAGTGATGCTGGTGGTGTAAGCAGCGGCAGCAGCAGGAGGAGGAGGGATACACGGTGACATGGCCGGCGAGATGGCCGGTGAGTGGTATGGCGAAGATATGGGTGCTTGGTAGGGAGACATGACGGGTGACAGCGCAACCGAGCTTGGTCGCGGTGATTTCGGAAGTGGCAAGCCAGTTTGAATCATGAGTGGCGCGGGTGGCTCAACGGGTGCTACCGGTGCCGGTGCTGCTGCAATACGCGGAGACCGAGGCGGATCACCTGCTGCTGCTGCTGTTGTTGGCACGGGTACCGATGATGTCGTTGTTGTAGGAGTTGTTGTTGTTGCAGTAGTAGCAATGGAATTAGTAGTAACAGTAGCAGCAGTAGATAAAGGTGGTGTGGCTGTCATGCGCTCTTGCATCTTGGTTGATCCCATGGTCTTATTGTTATTATTTGTTATTTCTCGTTTGTTGGCCGATGTTGTTGATGATGACGCCATCGTCGTCGTTGTCTTCTTTGGTGATGGTCGATCGCCAGTTTCGAGCCGCTTGAGCAACTCTTCCAGGTTGCCTGCATCCAGCGGTTTCCGCTTGACTGTGCTTTTGCTGCTCACTGTGCCTGGACGTGGAGGGAGCCGCTTGGTAGCAATGTCTCGGAGCTGTGCCGACATGAATGCAACGTAGTCAGATGCAGAAGGCGGCGCAGTGGCAGTACCCGTTCCACACTGCTCGGTAATTGTCCGGATGTCTTGCTGAACTGAGCTTTCTTCTAACCGTTTTCGGATGGCTTCTGACCACTTTGCGGTAAATTATTAGAGAACGCATAATCTTTTTGTTGTTGCTTCGGAATTTCCACTTGCCTCGTCTTGGACTAGAAGCTTGGCAGAACACAGGTTGGCATATTCCCACACGCTCGTCATGATAAACATAACCCGGTCCTCTTCCATGGCTTCCAACTCCTCACACGCTCGGGTCCATTGCTGGTTCCAGGCACCAACAGCTTCCTCCGCGTCACTCATGCTGCATCGAAAATTGATGACCTGTGTAAGCTTATCTTGACGCGCCTTGTACTGCTCTTCTATGCGCTGGCATAGTTGATTTAATGCATCGACTTGTTCCGACGTCCATGCTTCCAAATCATCTGCCAGTCGCGTCAGTCGATCCGAAACCTCTAAATGTGATTCTCCCGTATGCTCTAGCTCCTTGTACATTGCATCCAGGCCGCGCATCACCGCAGTGTTGTTCGCTGTTTCGTCGTCGTTTTCCTCCACTTTGCTGCTTCCTCCAGCCAGTTGTACCATCCGTTCTCCAATCTCTCGTTCCATCTCGGCACGCGCCTTGTACAATGTATGGATTTCATGCAATGCATCGTTGGCTTTCTTAAAGTAATTAAACAACTGGTCGATGCCTCGTCTGTCACAGGACTTATCAATTCTGTTAAAACACAACACCCCCACTTCTTGCACGGTATCAATTTACCCAGAAATGATCTGCAAACCGGTAATCATTACTGCCATCGCAGTCTACAGGTTCGCCGTTCATCGAGGTTGCGTTGGGTGGCATCAAAGATGAGATATATAAGAGATAAATTGAAGAGATAAACAAAAGGGGACAGCCAACGTTCTCTCCCCTTTTTTTCACAGAAAAACAATTGCCTTGTAAAGAAATTTTCTTGCTGGCTGGATCCTCGTCGAGTTGTACAACAACAATGCACCAAGAAACAATCCATTGTTCTCCCATTTGCGTGCACTAGTGATTACACAGACTTTATTATCGTAAGATGAGCAGAAGAGATGTAAATATGCGACTATTACTACTGTTGCGGTGCCTGCTGCTGCTGCTGTTGCTGTGGTGTTTGTTGTTGTTGTTGCTGCTGCTGCTGTTGACGTTGCTGTTGTTGCAACATCAACCCTCGCTGCACAGCAGCTATCGCAGCCTGTTGCTGTTGGTATTGTTGCAAGTTCATATTGAACTGCGGTTGTGGATTGTTTTGCACTTGTGCTTGCGCTGCCGCTGCAGCCGCCGCCATGCGATCCCGATGTGCCAGCAACTGGGCATTCAGAGTTGGCTGCCCACCTACTTGACCCCGAAGTTGTTGAAGCATCGCCATCTGTGTCAAGTGTTGCGGTGGTTGCTGCTGCTGCTGCTGCTGTGGCTGTTGTTGCTGCTGTTGCTGAGGCATAGGTTGGCCACGCGCTCGTCCAACAGCTCCACGCATACGTTGCATTATTAATTGCTGCAAGAATTGTTGCTGCTGCTGAGGCGTCATTTGGTTTGGATTGATGCCACCAAACTGTGCAGGCAGCTGCTGCGCTTGGACTTGAGGTGTCCGTCCTTGCTGTTGATGCTGCTGAGCTTGAGCTTGGGCCACTCGCGCTGCTGCAGCTGCCGCTTGTGCCTGTGCCTGTGCCTGGGCTTGCGCTTGAGCTTGTGCCTGTGCTTGTTGCATTCCTTGCATTAGATGCTGCGGTTGTTGCTGCCCTTGTGGTTGCTGCGGCTGTTGCTGTTGTTGTTGCTGCTGTTGGGGAGATATATGCTGCTGCTGTTGTTGTTGCTGTTGCAATCTTTGACGTTGCTGCATAATCTGCTGGTGTTGCCGGAACAAAGCTTGTTGCTGCTGCATGAGCTGTTGACGAGCTTGTTGATACGCTTCCTGCGTTATTGCTCCTCGTGCCAAACTTTGTGCTAACCGCTGCTGATGTGCCAAAGACATCATCACTTGCTGCCTTATCTGTGGATCCATTCCCGCTAGCACTTGCTGCATCACTGCTTAATTTCTACGAGTTAATACCAATGTATTCTTACATTTTACTAAAGACTTACCAGCATTGGGCATTTGCATATCCGTTTGGCCCATAGGCTATCCAAGATATAATTAACAAACATTGTGTGAATACCGGCATCGTCAAATCTGACTTACCATAGCTTGTGGTTGTGGAGGTTGTTGCGGTTGATGTTGCATAGGTTGATGTGGTGATTGTTGAGTAGCAGCCATATTCTGTTGCTGTTGTTGTTGTTGTTGTTGTTGCTGCTGCTGTAATGCAATAGTAGCAAGTGCTTGATGCAACTGCTGTCGTTGCAGCGCTGTCACGTTTCCAGTGGCAGTGAGCTGATTAACAAGTTGCTGTGCAGTCTGGTATGGTATTGCTCGGGAACTGAACATTTGGAGAATTTGCTGCATGGATATCTGATTGTTAAGCATATTTTGCGCTTGTCCAGCATTTAACATGCCACTTGCCATTGCTGAAGCCCCTGCCATCGCTGGACTCGGTGCATGACCAGGTGCTGGGGTCATATTCGGTCGTGCGTTCATGGGCAAAACGCCAGCAGCATTCTGCGGCGTTCCTGATGGTATAGGTTGTTGCGGTACTCCACTTGTTAGTCCATGTGTCGCCATCTGTGTATTGGCTCTTCCTGGTAACGCCAGGGATTGCATGCCAGCCTGACCAGGCATGGAAACCATGTGAGGATGCTGTCCAGCTAGCTGGGCGTGAGCTTGCGCTGGTGTTGCCTGAGGATTCTGGCTGGTAGCCATATTCATTGGTGGACGAGGTACGGCGGTAACATTAGCTGCTGATATATCTGTGTGGGCTTGAGTAGGTGTAGGCACTGACGCTTGCGACGGTGTGGGGATATGAGGTTGATGAGGTGTAGAGGTTCTGACTGCATTTTGCGGGAGTTGAGGTTGGGGTTGGGAGTGTAGCTGCTGGAGTTGTGCTTGAGAAGGAGGGCGGTTTAGGGTTTGCATAGGATTTTGAGGTAATTGCAGCGACATCTGATTATTGACAGTTTGCGGCTGCGATTGAGCTTGTGATTGCGTTTGAGCCTGAGCCTGAGCTTGTGCATGTGCTTGTGCAGCTTGTAACTGTGCCTGAGCTTGCGCTTGTGCCAAGATATTGCGTTGATGAGCCGTAAGCGGCGCGCCTTGTTGTTGCAAAGCTCGGGCTTGCTGTGTAGCTTGCATTTGTTGTTGTAGTGTCGCAGATTGCATCTGGAAATTGACTTGCTGCTGCGCTGCAGCTACTCGCGCAGTAACAGATGGTGAGCGTGGTACAGGGTTGGCCAAGTTGTTGTCGCATACGAGGGTATTAAATCGACTGTATGTTGTTTTCAAATGTACGACATAGCTTTCCATCAGATATTCAGGGCCAATCTTAAATCTAAAGTGATATAAATTAGATTGCTAACTAACACCATTTTATCTTTACTTACTCGATGTTGCCTCCATTCAGGCTGGTATCATAGACTGTACCCCAGCGGAAAACACCATCGTACTCGTTGTTCTGCAGATATAGGTTGACAACCGTGTGCACCGTTTCTAACAATTGTTCGTTACAACCTGTGATCAGAAGTGCAAGACATAATCCACTTACTGTCGCCCTCTTTTCGTTCGAAACGTATTGTTCTCACACACTTTCGACCATCAGGAAGCGTAACCTGATCTGCAATGGATTTCCGTCCTATGGTATCCATTTAACAAGCTTTCTTTCTAAGCGCTAACCACTATATTACTAACCTTTTCCTTTCTTTGACTCCACAGATGGCAACGGCTCCATGTTAAGCTTTTGTCGTTTAACGCGCCAATCTTGAGCAAAGGATACTTTGCCAAAGCTAAAAAAAAAACTGGATTAGCTCTCAAATGGATTGTGAATCGTGAAAATTAACTTGCCTTGGTTCGAAGGGAAACGAACGTTTTGAACGCCTGTCCATGAGAGTCATTAACTTGTCATTTTCTGCCTTCTTTGCCTGCTTTTGTTCTCGCTCCAAAGAATTCCATTTCTGCTTCTTCTTGACTCGTTTCTGACCTATTGAGTTCTCCAAAGCGTTGCTCAATCGTGTTACTTGTACGGTAGGATCGAGACACAATGGTTCTTCTGTCGCAACTAGCAATCGTGATTCCACTTCCAACGCAATATCCTCAGTCCATGGATGTCCCCATTCCTCGTTCAGCAATTTGACATCTGTCCATAAACTTTCGGCAGTCGGTTGCATAACAACGCGTTTCACGATTTCAGGCGCATTTTGAGGATTTTTCGATCTTCTGTGATCGTGTATCTCAACAATAAGTCGACCTAATATAGCAAGGTTAGTCATTTTAATCTGACGTTGCAAGGTACACGTCAACTTACCTTCATAGAAACGGCACTCTGCTTCGTTGAATACATCCATCAAATCAGGCGGCAGACGTTTCTCCTTGATGCATGCGAGAAAGTCCTGAACATGACCAAATAATGTTAGAATATATATATCAGTCTGGATCCATTGTTACGAGGTTAGCTTACCTTGAATTGACTCCTGTATGAAAAGAATCCATCCTAAAGGAGCATTGTTTCGGTATTAATGCCAACAATGCACTTGAAATAAGACAACCATTACCTCGTGCTCAAACTTAAAGTACGTGGGATACAAGTGTAAAGTAAGAGATGCTGGGTCGTTAGCATGACGCTCAAGTAGATCTGTTTCATTTGCAGTCAGGAAACAAGCTTGCGTTGTGAGCAATTGCATACAATGTTACCTACCTTTCTCGTCAAGTCTCAAAGGACGCTGCGTAAGACCGTTATCGTTAAGTTTTCATGTATATACTGCGAGAAGGAAGCATTATCCAGATCTAGTTACCTGATCGGACGTGTCACTGATATTTGTTTGTTGTTGTTGCTGCTGCTGCTGAGGCAAGGTACGCTGCTTCGTTTTGTTGCGGACGCCGTTGTTCCTCTGTGTTATGATTGCAGCCTGGCGCGAGTGCATTTCAGCCAACTGTGTCACAGCATCCTGATCCGCTCGAAGCTTCGCCATTAACTGGGCGGAAGCCATAGCGGTTTGCGGGGAAGAGGGAGAAAGGAAGAAGAGAGAGAGCGCTGAGTATGGATAGCCAAATCGCGAAATTTAATCGTATTATGCTCCCTCTGTAAACGGATGTGAGCAATAATTGATCGACAGGTGCTGAACGACATATCCTATGTGATATTACAACTGTGCAGCTTCTGTGTAGCAATTGAAGTACATAGTGTTTCCGGCTTGGAGGGGCATGGAGCGGAAGTTTATCTGATACAGTGAACAACTTGGGCTTGCTCTACCTACAGCACGCATACATATGGGATCCACGATGCTCTATAGAATGAATAAGTGTATCTCAGTAAGATCAGAGCAAATTATGGGTAGTTTTTGTAAAGACCTTTGCTCTAATGATCAGCCTGCGGGGAGAAAATGCAGCGATTCTGCAACCTTTCCCAGTCGTACACCACAGAATTCTATGGAACAAGATCCAGCATTCGACTTTGAGTCCTACATTAGCAACCACTCTGGTTCGTACATATAGAGTCACGTTTAGAAAGCAAAGTAAACTGATGAAGGATGCTTTGAAGGGCGTACCAAGATCACGCGTGCGCTGTTCATTGCAAAGAACAGCAGCAGCAGCAACGCGGCAGCCGAAGCACGTCGGTGGGCACTTGACAAGCTACAGCGTGAAACGCTCGACCATGAGCTGTACGTCAAAGTTGCTCGAGATCTCGGAACGGAACCAGACGAGAACTGGGTGCAGTCAACGCAGCAACAAGTCAAAGTCCAAGCTGAAGCGCTGGAAAATGAACTCAAAGCACAAAAAGCAAACATGTCCAAGGAGAATATACGGCTAGCGACGATGCGTCTCGGTGACTTTTACTTGAAAGCAGGCGATATGAACGCTGCGTTGCGGTATTACGTGAGAACACGCGACTATTGCTCTAATCCTCAGCATATTATCGACATGTGCCTGAATGTCATACATGTCCACGTTGAACAAAACAACTTTGCACAGATATCCAGCTACATTGCTCGAGCAGAGGCGACGCCGAATGTACCTAACCGCGAAGAACTGCGATCAAAGCTCGAGTGTTGCCGGGCACTGTGCGCTTTGGCTGACCGCGACGATTACTTGTCCGCTGCGAATGCATTGATGAATGTTGGTCCGGAGCTAGGAAATACATTCAATCATATTTTATCGGCAAACGACATTGCCGTGTACGGTGGATTGTGCGCTCTAGCATCCTTTGATCGAGAGCAGCTTCGGTCAAAAGTAATTCAGAATAGCACTTTCAAGACATACTTGGAGCTAGAACCGCAAATTCAAGAAATGATTGAAGCATTTTACGCATCAAAGTATACGACATGTTTACAGTTGCTCGATGCATTCAAGGTAAAGATTATGGTTTCTACAGAAACAACTAGGCGTTATTGATTCTTCTTTCCATGCAACCCAGTCTAACTTGAAGCTGGATATCTACTTGGCTTCGCACACCGACAAACTGGTAGCACAAATCCGGGAGCGAGCGATGGTACAGTACTGCCAACCGTACTCCTCTGTGGAATTGAACCGCATGGCAACCGTGTTCATGGTACCCGTTAACCAGCTTCAAAAAGAACTGGCCGAATTGATAAGTCGAAGCAACCGGATATCCGCCCGGATTGATAGCCACAACAAGGCAAGAGTCAGCAGATGCAGCTCTCTTGTTTGACGCGTGATACTGACTGATTGACCCATTTGATAAAGGTTTTGCAAACCAAGAAGCGAGATCAACGCACAGTGGCATTGAAGCGAACGCTGGAGACCGGAGCCGAGTACGAAAAGTCGGCCAAGGCATTGATGCTTCGAATGAAACTCATCAAAGCTCAGTTAGTCGTTAAATAAGCAGCTGCATGAAAAAGAGAAAAGCGGACTCTGATGATCCCTTATCCCCCACCACCACCCACTCGCTTCCAACAAACTTTTATTTCCTCTCTCTTTTTTTCTCTCATAAAACAAAATGACACCTGAATCGCCTGTTAATGCTGTAAATATAACCAACAGAATGAGGCTTGTTACCCCTATAGTTCATTGACTATGCCGTTAGGGCCATTCGTATGCGAATGCAGCTGAAGAGTTTGAAGATCGCGAGGAATGGTCGAAAGCTCTAGAAGCACACAAAAAGGCGGCAGGTCCGATATCCCAGCTCTTTCTATATTTTACTTGCTAACGTTTCTTGTTGGACTACAAAAAATACAGATCAATTCCTAAAGGCAGTTGAATATACCCAGGATCCAGTGGTAAATCGAGCATTTTCCAACTTTTCAAGAATATCACCTGTTGCTGTTAAATTAATTTAACAAACGTTTGCTTTGTAGGCCTGCAAAACATTGAAACTCTTGGCAACAGATCACCTGAGGAAGGTAAAAGAGCTGGAGCGCAAGGTTCTCAAAGGCCGCATTTCGTCGCAAGTGTACCGTCCGTATGATATTGAAGGCTTGCGCCATGCGTTGCCTGAACGTAGCAACAACAGTAAGCCGATAGCGGCGTCGGCGTTAGGTACCGCCACACCGGCCATTGGTGGATCCTACGCAGTTCTACCATCCTCGTCAGAGGAAGAGGAGGAAGAAGACCCTTTCAACAAGTTTTGGCACGTTGTAGAGACATTAGTCGACAAGTTATCCAACCCGGTAGCATTCGCGTCTGCTCCCCTCAATGAAGATGATAAACCTACACCGCAGTGGCCGGCTCCACCGTCATCGTCGTCGTCGGCGGCGGCGGCAGCGTTACCGACTGTCACAGTGACAGACGACGAAGCGGCTATGCTTCAGTCATACTTTGTTGTGCCAGAACAGCAGTCGAGCAACGGTGGTGGCAATGGATCTTCTCGGTAAGCTTGTAATCCTACATGATAGCCCGAACAAATATGCAAACGCAGTACCCTGATTCTCCTTTTTTGAAAAAGGTCATCTCATGACTACGCTGCCGAGAACGAGCAGCTCAAGAAACAGATAGCACAGCTAACGAAGAAAATACATGCGCTGGAGAAGGTATAAATCGAGCGCGCACGACTATTTAATCTAATTAATATCACTGACGGCGATTGCAGGCAGCGGAAGAAAGCAATATATTAAAAAGCAGTATCCTGCAATTCAGAGACGATGTACAAAAGCACGCAAAACGGATTATGCAAAGCCATGATTCGAATGCAATGAGAGCGTCTGCGGCTGTCTTGGGTGGAGTAGGAGGAAGTGGCTACCAGAACGCTGATCTATGTAAGCTTCCCAGACACAGTGACATCCAGAATATGAGTTTGGGAATTAATAATCTCTTCAAGTGGCCCGCATACGAGAATTAGAGGAAGAGAACCAGCAACTGCGAATGCAAGGCGAGAAACAACAAGCGCTTATGAACAAGTACCGGGAACGATGGGAGAAGTTAAAAGAAAATGCAAAGAAACGAAGAGCGCAACCAGAACAACAAACATCAAGCAGCGGTGGCGTTACACAGCTTGCCTCGCTGTGTGCTTCAGAGTATTCGAGACAGCCAACATTGCTGCGTTCTCTAGCTCAGCAATCGACCACGTCTCCTTCTTCAAGCTCGACTGCGTTTGCTCGATTTTCATCCAGGAGATGTTCATCGATGCCTGGCGATCAAGATAGAAAATTAACGAATAACAATAAATAACGAAAAATATACATGTACATATAATGATTTGGTTCGACTAGAAAGATTTATATGTAAAACTGTTCGTCTATATATATATCTTTCAAGTGATTGGATTATAGTTATACTTTGCTTTCCACAGCTCGCATGCTTTTTTGCTATTGCCGATGCCTGAATTGTGGTCCAAGGTATCCAGCTCGCCGTTGAGTCCTTCGCTGTTACTGCCTCGTTTGTTGGTAAGTTCAATCCACAGATGCAGCCAGTTCATTGCGTTCCACACGGTAAAGTACTCTTCGGTGATGCCTGTGCGAGCAGCCTGGCACATTTTAGCGTGCAGCTTATCATCCACGATCAACTGGTAAAGCTTCTGCACGACCGTATCGATTTCGCCCACGGGTATCAAAAATCCATTCTTGTCGCGTTGAATTTGGAGTGGGATTCCACCGGCTTCGTAAGCGACTACCGGCAAACCCTTGAGCAAAGCTTCAGTGACCTTGACTTCGAATCCTTCACGGTATGAAAGCTGCATGGCTACGCGCGCGCATCGCAAGATTACGTTTAACAACTGATCCGAGGGCGGTAACCGTGCAATAATGATATCTTTAGCGAATTGTGCAAAATTCGGATCGGCAAGCTGGGCATGCGTCTCTTCGTAGACAACGGTGCCTTCCGGATCGTCGATTGACCCGTGGCCGCAAATAACCAGCTGCGGCGTTCGTTCGGGGTCAAAGTCTTCTTCTTCGGCAAGTTTAAGGCGTAGACGGCGGTATGCTTCCAAGCAATCGGGGATACCTTTGGATGGATCAAACCGTGAGACTTGCACAATGTATGGACGTTCCCAGTCGACTTCTTGAGCGCCCTGGTCAATGCAAACGCGATTGAATACGCGCTGATAATACTGCGCGCACCATTTTGGCAAGTGCTTGTTCAGACCATCGAGAGGGTCCGTGCATGCTGGCATCAGTACAACGTTATGCCGCGGTACCTGATCTGGAATAAAGTTTTCGACAGGATGTGCGATGAACAGATCAGCATCCTTTATAAAGTTCCACAAGAAATCCCATGTTTTCGCCTGCGGTCCGTTGGGATGTTGCCGTATCAAATCGGCTCGCATTTCAATATGTGAACGAAAGATGATCTTTGTTTCCGGCGCGTGCTTTCTTATGAGGGGGATAATACCAGTAACTATCAAAAGAAAATGATCAAGCGTGTGAGCACATTGCATCTTCGGCCAAGCTGGCTACTACGATGCTACCTTGAGGATCATCGATCACGATCACGTCCGAGTTCTTTACGGGTCCTTTGTCATCAAGCCAGAATCTATTAACATTCTCCTCTGACCAATCGATAAATGCTTGCTCGTCTTGCTCGCTTAGACAGACTCCTTCGGGTGCAACGCCTTGCATGACATTGTGGAATTTGCGCTTGGTGATATCGAAAATCTCGGGCTTGGGCCTCGCCACGTGCCCTGTTACATCACAGTCGCTTTAGTAGACATTGTCAATTAGAAATATAGTTCACATCAGGCTGGTACTCACAGTGTACATCCACTCCATTCAAGTGAAGAAATCGTAGCAGTGCATGACGCATTAAAGCAACTAGAAAAACGCATTGATACGTATTTCCAGTATACCCTGTTCATATTAGGGGCTTACCACCGCCTCCCTGTGGCGTTGAACTGAGAAAAGACACTCGCAGTTTGCGTTCTTTGAAGGCATGGACCATCTCTTGCAGCACGCGCCAAGTTTCGTCGCACACAAGCTCCTTGTAGTCGATCAGATCCACCATATGAATTTGATACTTAAAGTCAACTGTAAGGAAATTAATGTTAGTCATTGATCACTCTCTTCGAATATCAATTCGATAGCTGTACCTTCGACCTGCAAACAGTATCAGTCAGATCAGTTTTTGGTTCAATCAAACGAAATGGAAGGGTAATATACCTCATGTCGGAATCCTACCGAGACGCGTGGCAAGTTCCCAGGATTACCGGGTGTCAACCTAGATATTTTACAGTCACAATCAGCAAAGCCGGAATACGTTCTCACCGAAGGAGTGGAACAGTGCGTACCACATGACAGATTTGCGTACAGCTGCGCTGGCTCTTTCATCGGATGTCTCACCGTGCGTCTCGACGTTAAACGGCAGCGCATCCAAGTTGCGCCAAAAGGCGCTCATTGATGAACGCTCTGGTCTTTCCTCGTCTTTGATCACTTGGTCGGCTACCCAGTACGAGCATGCGACAAGCTGGACCTTGTAGTCCTGCGCGAGTGCGTACATTTGGACAACGTCTCCGAGTTTTGACAGTGCATTCCTGATACAATCCGACCTCGCCATACCCTTTGGATGATCGCAAAGTCGACCGTAGTAGTAGTCTGTTGTGTAGGAACCATCGTGCACCGAAATACTATATTGGGATTCGTCGCGCTCGGGTGACACCACCACGTCCAGGCCTAGATACACAGGTTGCGGGATGTGGCTCTGTGAGAAGCGACGGCTGGAGCGATCGAGCGGTACAGTGCTCGGATAAGGAAGCATTTGGAGGAAGAGAGGAGGACAATAATAAAAAACGGGGAAAAAAGAAATAGCTTTGTAAGATGTTAAGACACGCCAGTTTTCAGTTGCTATTTGACCAGGGTTTTTTCATGCAATGACGAAATGAATGTCAGGCAACATTCCTCTTTTTATTATCCAGCTTTTTGTGCTTGACAGCTTCTCATCGTTTTCAAGTACCTATGATAGACCATCTTTACAACCTTCGAGGCTGTCGTATTGCCTGCCTGCTGTCATTAAATATATGCAATAATTATAGATGTGCTTGGTAGATATGAGTCTTGAGCTCCTACCCTAGCATTTTTACAATAGAAACCGTATGTTCCTAGGTAATAATAAAAGGATCGTTATGTAACTACTTGTTGTAAGCTGATTCAATAACTACTTTGGCGCAGTCCTTCTTTGTATTTATCGGGAGAGGACACTTTGCATGATTTCAGCGTGCCACGGCACACACGCGCACACCTGCTGCGGCATGTGACAAACCGATATGGCAGAATTTGCTTCAATCTCCTTGATGCAACCTTTTTATCCTTTTTATTCTTCTCTCTCGTCACAATGGATTCTACACGATTGTTAAATAGCCAGTACCACTCCGATGACGAGTATACACTTGATCAGGTTCCAGAAAGCTCAACGACTAGACGTGCACAGACACCACCAAGGCAGCAACGGCGAATACTATTCAGTCGAAGAAGAGATTACCATCACCTGCCGTCAGATCCACAAGATCAATACAGTGAACATGGCAGCAGCAACGACGAACAAGACCACGACTCTGACGATCTGGAAGCACCAGCGTCGCTTTTAATAGGACAAGCCCAGGATTATCAAGATAACGCAGCGGCGCTCCCGCAACCAGCTACGGCTGCTGCTGCTGCTTCCACCAGAGACCATGTTTCCACATACGACCGTACCCTTTGGCGCTGGACGAACGTGGCCAACATGGACGATTTCTTTCAAAGAGTGTATGACTATTATCTCGGCAAGGGCATGTATTGTATACTGTTAGGCCGGCTGCTTAATCTACTGTAAGTTTTCTGTCAGTTGTGGAAATAACTGGGGATTGCCAACGCATGCGTATATACTTTAGGACGCTTGCTTTCATCATTGGATTCTCAACGTTCCTCATTGGATGTGTTGACTATGCAGAGATACCCAAACATCATACTTTATCAGAAGTCGTTGTACCTCAGTGCATGTCACGGTAATGCCAACAAACCGAGAACTGCATTGTTTTCCGTCAACTCAACTGCGCCGTAGATTATCAGGGACGACAACATTGTTCCTTGTCATCTTTATATTATGGTGGGCGTGGCAAGCCGTGCGCTTTGTATTAGACTGGCCAGCACTCAAAGAAATGCATAATTTCTATCACCATCTTCTACATATACCCGACGTAAGTGTCCATTGTCACCAACGGTGAGCGTGATGTGGGGATCTGTAACGACGTGAATAGGAAGATATGCAGACTGTTTCTTGGCAAACGGTCCTTGATCGGATCATCGCTATCCGCGAGACAAACCCGAACACTGCTGAATCGTCGCCTTTGCGGCTTAATGAGCACGGTGTGACAAGCCGGATCATGCGGAAAGAAAATTATTTGATAGCATTGTTCAACAAGGAGATCCTCAACATATCCATCCCGTTACCATACCTGCGTCACAAACATATCTTTACCCGCGACTTAGAATGGAACTTTGCGTTCTGTGTTCTCAGCTACGTATTCAACGAACGAGGCCAGGTTCGAAAGCGATTCCTTAGAGATAAGAACCGCCAATTGCTTGCAGCAGGGTAACAGATCAGTTTTATCGTTTCGGCGTTTTCAAAAGCTCATCTGTTATACATGTAGACTGCGACGCCGTTTCATATTTATGGGCTTGCTAAATGCACTGTTTGCACCGTTCATCTTTGTGTATCTACTGGTCTTTTTCTTTTTCCGGTATTTCGAGGCAAGTAGAATTTTTGATTTATTGAGTTATCCTCTCTACTTGAGCTTATGGATGGAAGAAAAATAGGAGTACCACAGGAATCCAAGCGAGATTGGATCGCGTGCATACTCTCCGTTTGCAAAATGGAAGTTCCGAGAATACAATGAGCTGCCACACCTGTTCCGTATGCGGCTCAGTCAGAGCTATGCACCCGCTAACAAGTACATCAATCAGTTCCCGAAAGAGAAGACTGCGCTTCTCGCGAGGTATGTCATGGAAAAAAAAAGTTAGGGATGGGTTATCTTATCTGTCAACTACCGGAGATTTGTCGCGTTCGTATCAGGATCGTTTGCGGGTGTGCTGGCGATCCTTACCCTGTTTGACTCGGAGGCACTGTTGAATTTCGAGATCTCATCGAACGGCACTGTACTTTTCTATCTCGGGCTATTTGGTAGCGCGTTTGCGGTGAGTCGGGGAATGATTCCCGATGACAATTTAGTGTTTCAGCCAGAAACGATACTGCGGGAAGTGGTGGAGCACACGCATTACTTTCCCGACGAGTGGCACGGCAAACTGCATACGGACGAGGCAGGTTGCACGAGAGTATATTCAAAGTAAGAAAATATTGACAAATTGGCGTTGAAATAGGTGCGGGCCCAGTTCTGCCAATTGTTTGATTACAAAATCTCGCTGTTCTTCCAAGAGTTGCTTAGCGTCCTGTTCACCCCGCTAGTGCTTTGTTTTTCGCTGCCGACGTGCGCCGACCAGATCATTGACTTTATCCGGGAATTCACGGTTCACGTGGATGGTCTTGGATACGTTTGTAGTTTCTCACAGTTTGACTTTGAACGGCATGGAAATCAGAAATACGGTGCACCCGTGCAAGCGCAAGATGAGCATTTGCTAAGCAAGGATGGCAAAATGGAAAAGAGTTTTCTTAACTTCAAGGTATGGTGGCCATTTGGTGCGGGGTAGAATTTCCGAAGCTGACTGTCCCTGCTTTTTCTACCCACTCTCTCCAGAGTAACTATCCTGCCTGGGAGCCCGAAGATGTGAGCGGGTCGATGTATCTCAATAAGATGACCGAGCTGCAGCAGACACGGCGGCTGAACAAGTACGGTGTGCTCGAAGGACACGAGCCGAGTAACCTTGGAGACTCGTTCGCGCGAGCACCTCAGTGGCAAGGCATAGAGGATCCTGACGAGGGAGGCACAGCATCGCAGCAGCAGCAGCAGCGGCAACCGGCACGAGTGCTAGGCTTACTGAACGAGTTTTATGATCTAAACAATAAGCCAAATCTGTAAAATAAAGAAATAACGATTGGTACATTGTCGTTACACGTTTGTGATACGGGCAACATGACTGCTTTGACAACGTGAGCGCAGGCTGGGTTTCAGATCGGAAACTCTAATTTCTGGATGGACGAACAGGATCCGTCGTTTGCCGAAAGATCTCAGTCGGGAAAGGATTAAGGTTTCCATGGATCGTGAGATAATCGATGTGATTGGGCGCAATTGACCGTTAGGTTTGGTACTCCACGTCAACATGGTATAAAAGAGCAGCAGCCAGCGTTCTTTCTTTTTCTTTCTAGCCTACTTCCTATTTCCTCTTTTTCTCGGCTTCGAAACATGCAGACTCCTTCGCTCGCTCACTTCAAGTTGCCCGTCATTGACAACGAGCCAATGGTATGTGGTTACATTGTTTGACATGCTAAGAGACTGGTGCCTGACGTGAATTTTTGGAATAGCTCAACTATGCCCCTGGCTCTGTTGAACGCCAAAAGTTGCAAAAGGCCGTCGAGGAGATGCGTGCCCAAGGTCCCGTTGAGGTTCCCGTTGTCATCAACGGCGAAAAGGTATGGTTTGCGGCTAGAAGCGTCATTCGAAAATAAGTGACTCACTGCTGCTCTGGCCTTTTAGATTTACACTGGCAAGACTGCCCAGCAATTGAACCCCTCGGAACACAAGTCCGTTATCTGCAACTACCACGAAGCCGATGCTGCCTTGACCAAGAAGGCCATCGAGGGTGCCTTGGCTGCCCGCGAGCAATGGGAGGCTTTGCCTTTCAACGACCGCGTCGCTGTCTTCTTGAAGGCTGCCGACCTCTTGTCCACCAAATACAGATACAAGATGATGGCTGCCACCATGTTGGGCCAAGGCAAGAACATCTGGCAAGCTGAAATTGACGCTGCTGCCGAGTTGTGCGACTTTTTCCGCTTCAACTGCAAGTACGCTGAGGAAATCTACCAGCAGCAACCTCCCAAGAATGCCAAGGGTACCTGGAACCGTGTCGAGTTCCGTGGTCTAGAAGGTTTCGTGCTTGCTGTCACACCCTTCAACTTCACCGCCATTGCCGGCAACTTGCCCGGTGCTCCTGCCTTGATGGGCAACGTTGTTGTCTGGAAGCCTTCTCCCTCTGCTGTCTACTCCAACTACCTTGTCTATCAATTGCTTGAGGAAGCTGGTCTCCCTGCTGGTGTCATCCAGTTCGTTCCTGGCCCTGCTGAGGAAATCTGTGGCACCGCCATTGCCCACCCCGACTTTGCATCCCTCCACTTTACCGGCTCCACCCATGTTTTCCGTATGCTCTGGAAGCAGATCGGTGACAACATCCACAACTACAAGAGCTACCCTCGCATTGTTGGTGAGACTGGTGGCAAGAACTACCACATGTTGCACCCTGACTTGGACCAGGCTGCCTTGCACCACGCTGCTCTTCAGACTATCCGCGGTGCCTTCGAATTCCAAGGTCAAAAGTGCTCCGCCACTTCCCGCGTCTATGTTCCCAAGAGTCTTTCTGAGGAGTTCATTTCCTTGTTGAAGCAAGAACACGCCAAGATCACCCAGGGCCCTGTCCATGAATTCCAGCACTTTACCGGCCCCGTTATCAACAAGGTTGCCTTTGATAAGATCAAGTCCTACATTGACTTTGCTGCGCAGGACGCCGAGTGCGAGATCATTGCTGGTGGCAAGTACGATGACTCTGTCGGATACTACGTCCAGCCCACTATTGTCTTGACCAAGAACAAGTTCACCAAGACTTTGGTCGAGGAAATCTTTGGCCCTGTTGTCACCATCTATGTGTACGAGGATGCTGAGTTCGAAGCCACTTGCAAGTTGATTGGCGAGACTACCCAGTATGGCTTGACCGGCTCTCTGTTTGCCCGCAGCCGCGAGAACATTGTCAAGGGCGCCAACTTGCTCCGTCACACTGCCGGTAACTTCTACATCAACGACAAGAGCACCGGCGCCGTCGTTGGCCAGCAACCCTTCGGTGGTGGACGCGCTTCCGGTACCAACGACAAGGCTGGCAGCTTCTCCTTGTTGCTCCGCTTCGTCTCTATGCGCTCCATCAAGGAGAACTTTGTCCCCATCGAGGACTTTATCTACCCCTCCAACCTTCAGTAAATTTTGTATCCTCCCATACATCATTCCTCTTTCTTCTTCCTCTCTCTCATTGAACCAACTATTGCATGTTGTTTGTATCTATTCACATTGATTACTCTTCTCTCTGCATTCCCCTGTTATAATCTCTTTCCCCCCAAAACCTGTACAGATTTCTTTTTCAGAACGAAAAGAATTAAAGAAAGAGCGAAGAAGAAAGTAGTAATAGAATCGTTCGTTAGGAATTGAGGATATGTTTATTGGGTTCGAGACATGCGTCCTTGACACCAGGCACGACTTGGACTTGTACGTTGTGTTGCATCAACTGCTCTGAGCCGGTGCAATTTACCAGATTAGGCGGTTCCTTGACACCCATCACAACCCGTGCAATTCCGGCTTCCAGGATCCGGTCGGTGCAAGGTCTGTTCCCGGAAAGGCGGGTTGAGCACGGCTCCATGGTTGTGTACATTGTAGCGCCCTTGGCTAATGCCAGATCACTGAGCTTCGCCAATGCGCATTCTTCGGCGTGTGTGTTGCCAGGCAGTTCACGAGAGAAGCCGGTGCTGAGGACTTTGCCTTGGTCGTTGACGAGCACCGCGCCGACGCAGTATGCTTTCTCTACAGGGATCGACTGGTGCGCGAGCTGAATAGCTTGTTGCATGAACTCTGCGTCGCAGCTGTCGTGTGTGTACTCGGTTGTCGCGTCCATAGATGCAGCAGAAAAGTGTGTGTCTGAGAGAGAGAGAGTGCGAGTGGGAGCGGGGTAGAGATACAACAATAATGATCACACAAATCCAACCCGATTTGGGAGCTGGTTGATAGATCGTCCCTCTTCTCTTTTCCTTCCTCTCTGTTTCTTCTTTTCCCTTTAATTTTTTGTACCCGAAATGATACGAACATCCTACTTTGATACCACGTCAGAAGACGACGATGCTTCTTGCGCATCCCCGTCTACAACAAAGTCAATACCTTCGGTTTCGTATCTAGCGATACCCAGGCCGTACGAGCAAATGCAGAATAAAACTGAGGACTTTGCAGAATATTAATGTGATTTAATTGTTGCAGTGCAAATATGATGCGATCGCATTCTGCAAGCAGCTTGCATGTATGGAATTTGTGCTACACTGCGCGCTGCATGTACTGCAGCAGCAATGAAAAAACGAATGGAGGGCTAATATATTAACAGGATCTTGTACATGATCTGCGACGAAGACAGCAGCAGCAGCAGCAGGTAACTCTTTCTTCCATTTGTGCCGACCGGGTCGCGACCACGTTGCTGGATTACCCCGATCTGAAACATGACGACCTATTATTTTCAGGACACAGACAATAATAATAATAACAATAAGAGCCTGGCTTCACAACTTTTGAAAAAGGCCAAGAAGCGGATTTCCACAACAGTGCTCCACCGACAACAGCCTCCTACTTCTACTACTGTTACCACCTCTTCTGTAGATAGTAATAACACCGCCGCCGCTGCCAGGACAACGATACCCGAAATCCGCCGCGCCGACTCGACCGTCTTGCTAGCGCACGCAAAAGCACCGATGATGAAACCACAGTCGGCTGTCATCCAAGAGACCGACCAGATACAGCTCGCTGCGGAGCGGCACGATCGATGGATACAGAACGGAATACGGTTGCACGAAAAGGGCCAGCTCGAAAAAGCGACGCATGAATTTCGGCGAGCAGCGGCTGAAGATGCACCCATGGGCATGTTCTTTTACGGCCTGTCGCTGAGGCACGGTTGGGTAAATGAGTGGATATATATTGCAAGTGTCAAACTATCTTCTCAACCCGTTCGTTAATTAATTTAGGGATGCCGACGGGACGAACGGCTTGGCTTCAAGTACTTGCAAAGATCGGCGGAACTCACGTTGCTGGATTTAGAACAAGGAAATCAATGTGATAGCTCTCTGATGCAGACTGTTAAGAGTCGAGAGCTCGGTGTAGCTATCTACGAAGTCGGCGTGTCTCTAAGTTACGGATGGGGGGTAAGCAAAGATGGGTTTACTTCCAATGATATGCATGGGACTGATGGAGAGAGATATAAAGTGCGCCAAGGATAAACCAACGGCGTTCTATTTATTCAAAATGGCGGCCGACCTTACACGCGACCCGGATGCTCAGAACGTCGTTGCACAATGCTACCACTATGGCTACGGCGTTCCCAAAGATTTACGGCTTGCTGCAAAGTACTACCGCATGGCTGAAAAGCAGGGTAAAGGGATAGTAGGGAATTCTTGGATATATAAATATTAGCACTAGATTTATCCATTTGAGAATCAAACGACGCCTCGTAACTAGCATCATATTGTAAAAAAGAAAGACATATTACTGTAAAATGTAAATGTATGTTTATAAATCAACAATTTGAAATATATGTTGTCACAAATATGTACACTGCAGCAAATAAGCACGAATGTTAGTTTAAAACTGTGCAGAGTACATGACGGATAACATCAACGCGGTGAGCGCAACAACAGCCATCTGGAGGGGAGCTGAGGCGGTAGCGCCCGAGTCAGCGCTTCCGTCCGCACCCAGACCGTTCTTGCCAGTTAGGCCTGATTTGGGCTGTGCGACAGATGCCTTGCACAAGAACGAGTTGCCCTTGATCACACCGTTCTTGAGCTTGCTCATATCATTGCACGAAAACTTGTTGCTTGATGTTTGAACGTTGAGGCCACCGCGTACCTACAAAAAAAAAGAAAGCAGATTAGGATAACAGCAATCCACTCTGAATGGATATATGAGATCCTTACATCGTTGAGTTTGGGAAGTTGAACTTCGTCGAAAGCGCCGGTAATATCAAGCGTGCCATCAACTTCTTCGAGGTTGGGGAATGCCTGGATGGATGCAAGAGCACTGTTGTCGCTGAGTGATAGCGCTCCCCCGAGACGTCTCAGCTTGGGCAAGCCGAGCTTTTCGAGATTGGTGTTCTTTGTTAATGTCAGAGTACCGCCAATTTCGTCAATCGTTCCCAGGCCGAGTTCAGTAAACGTGTTGGATATAAACGAAAGATCGCCCGAGACCTTCTCAAGATTATCGAGCGAGATGCCGCGCATGTTGCGGAACGAGCCATCCTTGATGCTATGCAGGTTTGACAGCTATAAAGTAAAAAAAATCCATAGACGTTAGATCAAGTGTAAATAGTTGCATCCAAGTCGCTCTTATTCCTTACATCAATAGATAGATCAGGCGAATTTGCCGAGATGATAATAGTACCTCCAATATCCGTCAAGTTCGAGATTGAGAGAGACTTCAAATAAATGTTGTTATCCACCAAAAAGTCTGTCAACTTTTGCACTTTCAAGCCGTTGATGGCGGTAGCCGTGGTATCCGACACTTGGAGTCTATCGGCCTGCGAGAGACCTGCCGGGAAAGAGATCGAGGAAAGTGCAGGCTGGACGGTTGCCTCGAAACTGCGGAGAGCTGTCAGCTGTGACATATCGAGCTTGCTCAGGATCTTGTTGTTGCTCAGCTTCAGCGTCCCATCAATAGCCTGAAGCTTTCCCGTCGAAAAGCTGGTAAGCGCATTGTTGTTGCTGACCAAAAGGTCGCCCTTGAGCATCTGGACGCCGCTGAGCTGCAACGACGCCACCGCGACGCTGTCAATGAGGATCGTTCCTTGGTACGAGCTGCAGGACTTTATCCTATCGAGATCAGATTGGCCCGAAACCTTGATGTCGCCAGAGCAGCCTGGTTGTGCGCTGGCGCTCAGCATGAAATATGCAGACGCAAGCACGACGGCAAAGCAAGTCTTCATCCTTTCTCTTTTCTCTTGTATTTGTCGAGCGATAATAAGTAGCAGGAAATGTATAAAAAAGACGTTGTTACGCTTGTTTGGTCCCTCTCTCTTTTATATCATATACCTATCGTTTGTTGACTCACCTACAATGCTAATTATTCCGAGTAAATGTACGGCAGGAAAAAACAAGCTACATGCTCACATGCCACACTGTTGCTATTTGTTTGCTCCAAGGGAAACCCATGGAAAGTTATCTAGCAATAGCCCGTCGTCATGGTTTGACGCTTCTCTATATGACAATTTACGTATTGTTCCAATCACAGAACTAGACCCTCAAAGTAGTTTGATTGAACCAGACCTTTATTGTAGAGTACATTTTATCCATGCAGCCAAAATAGAAAACTCTTGTTTATTATCTTTGCAATATGTTTAGATAGCTTTAAGGTACCTGAGTATTTCAGCGTGGCACTCTATACATAATATGGTTCGCTTTTGCCATCTTGATCACGGGTATCGGACGACGTCGAACTGTATATCAACGTGTCTTCAATTCCTCTTGTATATTCGATATATCATTTACGTAGTTAGTTTACAGTACTCTTGTTTGCGGGTTAATTTACTCGCAAAATATAGCCACAGCCATGCTAGAACTTGCTACTGCTTGCTTGCTTATCATGCGTTCTCTCTCTGTGTGTCTGCTTTGATACGACTCAGCAAAACCGAGTGGTTGAATTTGTACTCCGGCTCCACAAACTTGCAGCTTATTGGAAGGTGCAGCAGCCGCAACCTTGTTGAACCTCGACCATGGAAGAGGTGTCTGACTACTTTAGCAAGGCCATTACCTTTGCCGAGAATGCGGCCAAGTTGTCGCAAAAGATGTCCCAAGGTCTCGTGGACAATGCTCGAGAGCTCGGCTTCCAAGCAGGCGGCGACTCTGGCGCGCAATACTTTGACACGTCCGAGGAGAAAATGCGCAACATTAAGCGACAGCTGGATTCCAAGAATGACCGTGAGAAACTAGACGGTCTCAAGAGGCTGATTGCAGTATGTATATATTATATCTGACATACGCAATATGCCTGTCTGTGCATTAGCAAGGTCAATGCTCAACGGTTTTTTAGATGATCTCCAAGGGACGGGACGTTTCAGAGTTCTTTCCGGATGTGGTCAAGAACGTGGTTGCGCAGAATATTGAAGTGCGAAAACTGGTGTACATTTATTTGCTGCGATATGCCGAGCAGGAACCTGATCTCGCGCTGCTGTCGATCAATTCGTTCCAAAAGGATCTCAGCGATAAGAACCAGATCATTCGAGCCATGGCGCTGCGTGTCATGAGCGGTATCCGCGTACCCGTCATCAGCCCTATTGTCCTGCTTGGCATCAAGAAATGCACCACCGATTCCAGTCCGTATGTCCGCAAGGCCGCCGCCCACGCCATACCTAAATGCTACAGTCTCGACGAGTCGCAAAAGGATGCCTTGATCGAAATTATTGCTACGCTGCTAAAGGACAGATCGACCATCACCATAGGCAGCACCATCATGGCTTTCAACGAAGTGTGTCCTAATCGATTTGACTTGATTCACCCGTGTTTCCGGAAACTGTGCGCTGTCTTGGCAGACTGCGATGAATGGGGACAAATGGCTATACTAGGTGTCTTGCTGCGATATGGACGGTATGCTTGCATTTACAGCAGTGTGACAATTTTTTCGTGCAGTTCCTAATCCTTGAAATATCGCTAGAACACAATTCTTAAATCCCAACCCACATGTAAGTCGCTGCAGAAGCTCTGTTAATCCATGAGATGCTAACCTTTGACTATAGAACGAAGATCAATCACGTACGCCACCGAAAACAATGACTGCAGATCGAGGCGATCGACCGTTCTTTTCTGATTCCTCAGAGGACGACGAGTCAGATAACGATGAGCGGCTAGCAGATGATATCGTGCAACTGGATGAGGATCACGAGCTCTTACTGAAAAGCTGTATACCCTTACTGCAGAGCCGGAACAGCGGTGTATGTATCCTACGTTGGTTGGTTGATACCACTGTTTGTTGTTAACGTGAGCGATTTTTTCTCAGGTTGTTTTGGCTGTTGCTCGTCTATTCTATCACCTAGCACCAGCTGCCGATGCAGAGAAAATTGCCAAACCGCTCGTTCGACTGCTGCGAAATCACCGCGAGTTGCAGTACGTTGTTTTGAAGAATATCTCCGTCATGGCATCCAAACGACCAGTGAGTTTACAATGTGTTTGTGGCAACATTTGCACGTTAACAAACTTTGCCTATTTATTTAGTATCTATTTGAACCATTCCTACAACAATTTTACGTGCGCTCTCTAGAACCAGTGTTCATCCGTGATATCAAGCTAGAAATCCTGACCAGTATAGCTACTGAAAGCAATATTCACACCATTCTCAACGAATTTCAGGTATTTTGACAATCCAACAAGAATGAAGAGTGATACTCAGACGTAGTTTTGCAGCAATATGTCAAGAATCCCAACAAAGATTTCGTGGCTGCAACCATCCAGGCAATTGGACGCTGCGCTGTCAACGTTGCCGGAAGTGCCAACAGATGTCTGAAACAACTGATGAAATTACTGCATAGTACGAATGGTAAGGGCGCGTGGTTACACGCACCTGACATGGATAGTTTATTTACTCCGTTACAGAGCTAGTGGTAGCAGAGTCCGTGCTGGTGGTAACACGACTGTTACAAATTTGCACAGAAGAGCGGCAGCGGTCCATTATCAGGCTCGCAAAATTGTTGGATACAATCAAAGTTCCGGTGGCGCGAGCCAACATTCTATGGCTGATAGGACAGCATGTAGAGACGATGCCCAAAGTTGGCCCGGATGTGCTGCGTCAAGCCGTAAAGAATTTCGCCAACGAAGTAAGTAAAGCTAAGAAGTCCCAATAATGATATGCCTATTCTATTAAACACTTTTTATTTTAGACCGATGTTACCAAGCTACAGATCCTGACACTCTCCGCCAAACTGATATGCGCTAACCCTGATCATCCTATACTTAATACGCTTAATCAATACTTACTTAACCTGGCTCGATACGATACCAGCTACGATGTTCGAGATCGAGCGAGGTTTTTGCGGGCATTGACAGTAGCACACCAAGAAAACAAACCGGGTTTGGATGCTTTGAAAGCGCAGATGAAGCAAGTCTTGTTATCGGACAAGGAGCCACCGGTGCATGAGAACGAAGGAGCAGATTACACAATCGGATCTCTGTCGCTGCTAGCGAACCAGGCTCTGCCTGACTATGAACCGTTACCTGATTATCCTGAAGAGCAACCTGATCCTTCAGTACGAGATGTAGAGGAACTGGAAGGCTGGGCCGGCAGCCGGACGATGGTCATTGAACAAGGATTTGGCAGCGATAGCTTTGAAGGGCGGTACAGGAACCACGCCGGCGCGTCCACGGCCTTGTCTGGCATAGAAGCAACTGGGTTCCACGGCGGCGTGTTTGCTCCCACGCCTGTAGCAAAGAAGAAGGGCGACGACTATGATCTGGAAGCGTTCTACCAAGATACATCAAGCGAAGAAGATGAAGAAGAAACATCTGAAGAAGAAGAAGAATCATCGGATGTGGACGAATACGAAACCAGCTCAGATGAAGAAGATGAAGAGGAGGAGGATGAAGAAGAAAGTAGCGAGGAAGAAGAAGAAGAAGAAAAAGAAGAAGAATCAGAGGATGAAGAGAGCATTAGCGGGCACAATGTACGGAGGCCGATACGCTCTACAAAATAATAATACCAATAAAAGTTGATACGCTGCATAAAGTTAGCAATGACCGGAAGGAACTGGCTGGGTGTCCGAAGCACATAATATTTCGGGTGACACGTGCCGAGAGTTTCTTGTTCCTCCTCTTCTTGGTCTACACGATGACTATCTACTATACCCTTACGTTCACGCTTTTAGTACTGGAGGTAAACAGGGCAAGAAAAGTACTATTTCCAGGAGCTCAGGGCACTGACTGTCGCGTTGTCCTAGATGGCCATGTTCGCCATCCTCGTTGTAAGTCTCACGTGAAGCTAGATCGCGTTCGACACTAATCTAAAGACTTTCTGTTCTTCAAGCTGCCGTTACCTCTCCATTGGCGCCGGGCTATGCTTAAAGGCATAAAGTCGTCTCCCGTGGTATGTAGTGAATCATGCATATACGATAACAGGAAGCGCTCAGGGTCTTGTGTTCCGGTTGCTTTAGATTCAAAAAGCACTCCATGCTTTGAAAATCATCTTTGGGTAGGTAAAATAAGGATGTTAGTCCGTTGCTGTTACCATCTAACCACGCTACGCTCGCTTGTTAGTTTCATCTTTGTCCTTTTTATGGGCAAGTAGTAGTACTGCCGCTGCTTCGCAGACCAGCAATCTAACAACGTTACTACAGATACCGTGAACCGACTGCAGAGGATCCAGGAAGAAGTAGAGCAGGAAGCAGAGCACCGTCATGACTATAGCTTCGAAGCCAACTTGCATGCAAAGCGGTTCTATGCTCAGCGTAACCTTTACCTGACTGGATTCACGCTTTTCCTGTCATTGTAAGTACAAGCATCGTTTTTGAATGGAATTAATGAAGGTTTATGCATAATTGTTTTTGTCCCCTTTAGGATTTTGGAGCGTACTACTGCGTTAGTCACCGACATGATCCAAAGAGAGGAACAGTTGCAGCACATGAAGAAGGAGGTACATACGATGAATGATTTTATGCATTTGCAAAGTTAAGGTTGAGGTTAATTGACAACAATGTAACAGAGCGCTCAGGCCAAGGAAGACCAGGGACGTTTGGAAGAAATTGAGGCATCGTACAAGAAGCAAATTGATGAATTGTCAAGCCAAGTTGCTGCGTTGAAACAGCAGGAGCGTGACATTGAAGGACTCAAGAAGCGTGCTGCTCAGCAATCGGCAGAGTACGATCAGCTATTGCGAGAACGAGATTTGCTCAAAGCAAAGCAATAAATAAAAACAGACATCACCCAATAACAAAGGAAAAATTATATAGATAATCGTGTGTGAAAAATATATAATAAGGCGAAATTACTACAATTAGGCGAGGAAACCATCCTTCTTGAGCAAGGAAGATGACAACTTTACAGTCTTTTGCTGTCCGTTAAACAACAAAGCGTTTGGAGTTTTCTTGTCGGGGATACCAGAGATCTTGTCTCGGGTAGCAAGGTCGGTAAGGAGCTGGTACAAGTTGTCTGGTGTCGGGTCTTGCAAGCGTTGCAAAAGGAGTGCAGCGACGCCGGATACGTGCGGTGCAGCCATGGAAGAACCGGACATGGTTGCAGTGGCATCCTTTGCGCCAATGTATGTACTGGTAACATCGTAGCCGGGCGCGAGGATATCGACGCATTTGCCATAGCAGCTCTGTGAATCCATCTCGTCGTCCTGGGTCGTGGTACCGACCGTGAAGACCTTGCTGTTTCCAGCGGGCGTGATTTGGCAAGCGTCGCTGGCCGAGTTACCAGCTGCAGCGATCACAGGCAAGCCTGCCTTGACAGCGGCAGTGACAGCTATAGAATCAAAAAGTCAACAACAGACGTATATCACGACGACACAGCAGCAGCAGCAGCAAAACATTGTATATACATACCTTGATCCAGGGCACTGGAGCCAGGGTTGGACTTGGGCAAGCCCAAGGACATGTTGATAATAACAGGTCGGTTCTGCTCCTTCTCCTGCTGCAAAATCCACTGCAGGCCGGACAAAAAGTTGGATACGGTACCCTTGCCGTCAGCGCTCAGAACTTGCACGCTGACCAGGTTGACCTTTTTGGCGACACCAAATGTCTTGCCGCCGATCAGGCCAGCGACGTGTGTGCCGTGTCCACCGCCGTCCAAGGGACTCGCCTGGGCCTTCTTTGCGCTGCTCGATGTCACAACCTTGGATGTCTTGTTGCCGAAAGCAGACCATCCGTGCTTTGCGCGGCCTTCAAAATCCTCGTGATGGATCGCGATACCGTCGTCCACGACGTACACCGTAACTCCATCGCTACAATTGCATGAAAATGAATACATATGTCCGATGCGTGTAATATGCCATATGTATTATATTTTTACCCTGCTTCCGAATCATAGATGTACGGTTTCTTGAGATCCAAGTCGCGCTCAGATATGCGGACAAGGTTCCACTGAGCGTTCTTTTGCTGAGTGTACGAAATGTTGCTAGAAGAGGAGGAAGGCGTGGCAGCAGCTGACAACGTCGACGTCGCAGTAGAAGGATCATTCGGGGAGATGCTCGATGTCCATCCAGGCCATTTCTTCTTGCTTTGGCCTGTAGCAGCGGTTGTTGGTGCTGTTCTTGCTGTCGTGCGTGTTGGTGAAGCTGTTGTCACAGGTTTTTCGTCGTGTTCCGGTTCGGATTCTGCAACGATACCCGGTTGTTCGCCTTTCGGTTGATACACAGGATCGTAGCGCTAAAAAGACAGTGTTAGGCAGGCTAGTGACACTATTAATTAGCTATGATGCCATACAATGTAATAGCGCTTATCCTTGTTTGACTTGGTAGGTTTCGGCAGCTGGAACTGGATTTCGTCGTCAGGGAAAATTGACAAGACTTCAGAGAACGTGGTGATGATGGGTTCCAAGAGGCGATCGTCCAAGATATCCATCGTCAACGCTTTGAATCCGCCGCCGATATCCACACTGTTGGTAACGTGGACCTTCTTGGTGCTGCCACGGTCGTAAGTCCGACCCAATAGGTCCTGCACGTCTTCTCCGATCTCCTCAATGAGATCGTGGACGAGACCGACAGCGCCCTGGATCAGTTTGGGAATAACTGCGTGCCCGCATTATCAGTTTTTCTCAGTGATGACCAAACAGCTTATCGAACTCACAGTTCTCGATATCAACTTCAGGACTGAGTTGCACGATATACTTGTGATCGCGGGCCGGGGTGACTTTTGTATTCTTGTGTCTGCCGCATGCTGATACTGCGACCGCAACGTAAATTAGGAAAAGGAACGTAAGGATTCTCATGATCGTTGCGTGTGTTGCGATAAAAAAGGAGAGGATAGGCTACTGTGCAATCCTTGTTCTGTCTTCTTTTTTTTGCTAGGCGCGCACACACGCAAGACAAGGTTTAACGAACGGTATGGGTAAAGAGATAAAAAAAAGGGTAAAAGCAAAAAGTGGAAAAGAATAAACTGTGGTAGCAACAAATTTCATTTTGCTTCGTACGACACTTGTGTACCCGTTTGTCCTCCGACTTGGGAAATCAGGGAAGGGAGCGCAATCGTCATGATTATATTTTGGGAGACAACAGCGCTCGTAGTAGCTCTGTAATATCTGACCTTTTTCGTTGCACGATTAATATATGCAAATGACAAGCGGGTGCAACAAACAGTCCTAATTTTTGTATTTTTCATTTCCTTTGTTTTTCGCTTCTCGTGCTATGGATCACTCAAAAGTGAATGTGTGTTGATAAGTAGTGGAAAACAATAAATTTGGTTTACTTCCGCATGCACCCGTGAACTAGCAAAAAAAAGGAATAGTCAAAGGATTGGCTGGTGGTCGTACGAGCAGCAAGGATGCAAGCCAAAAGAAAAAGTTAAAGACCCTTTTGAGTGGTACAATCTGTCAATGTAAGGCACGAATTACTCATTTTGGGCCTTGGGCACTCACTTAATAGCCATCCTTGAGGGTACCATTGACGTGGATGGGTTCACTTTGCTTCTTTTTCTTATTCAAATATTATACGCTGTGGCCACCAACCCCCATTTGTCCTACGTAGTGAAAAAAAGATCCTGCTACTATGCGCCCTGTTTATTGTTGCTAGTATCACATTCCTGCTTCTACTCGTAATCTTTCGGACCAAAAAAAAATATTGCTATATTCTATGCACGACGCTGCACTGTAGCTAAGCACGTCGTAGCTAACTCACTTTTGCATATGTAGTTTCAACTGAGTGAATGGATGCATTTTGGGAGCGGCGGGATTTCTACTGGGAACATGTTGATCGGCAACAGAAAAACGTGAAGAAGGTGGTACATTTACGTATTGTAGGCCTAATAACAGCTTTTAGTGTCGCGAACGCTGCGCGTATCAACTATCTACACAACTAGTACCTTTCCCACTTGGAAATCAGTGAAGAAATCAGATTTATTCCTTTGAGTTTTCTAATACATGATGACGTCCTTCTTCTTACTACAGGCCTTCAGTCTACCTCTAGTGCACCTTCCACGTTCGATGCTGATAACAGCCAATCAAAGAAAAGCCCGCTGCAGGTACGTGGAATTTATTGACAGTCCATATCGATATTTATTTAAAAGTACAATGTATAGTCGATACAAAAAATGATAAACATGGATGATTAATGATGTCGATGATAAGTTCAATGCTCCTAGAGACTGGGAATTTTGAAGATACATCCAGAGACTCGACACGTAGCATGCGTGGCGTTAACAACCTTGATGTTCAGGTTATTAGCAACGTAGTTTAAGCTAGAAATACACATCTAATCATGATAATGTACTTACCTCCACCGCCGCTGCCTCCACCGCAGCCTCCACCACCTCCTCCTCCTCCGCAGCCTCCACTACCTCCTCCGCAGCCTCCACCACCTCCTCCTCCGCAGCCACCACCGAAGCTGCCACCGAAGCTGCCAAAGAAACCACCACCGGTTCTGGAAGATTTGCCACCGACTCCAGAGGAACGCCAAGAGCGGTTATTCTTGTAATAGTTGCTCTTGTTTGCATAAGTTTTGTTGGCATTCTTCTTCTTCCTTAAGGGAGCGGATGGACCCGAAAGAACGGTGGGAAGGAACGATGGAGGCGCAACGAGTGTGAACAACTTGTAATGCAGGTAAAAGTGGTCATCTCCTGTAGGAGGCGGCGTTGATGTTGCTGTATTCCTTGTTGGTTGTCCCGACGTTGGCGACCCGCTGGCGTGGCAATCTGTTGTGTAAAGCATGTGAATAAAGCGTGTCCTTGCTCTTTTTTTTTTAATGGCTGCGCAAGTCTTTCTCTCACCTATCCTGTGTGTTGTGTCAGTATATACCGCGAGGCGGTAAGGAATGGAGAATAGACTTACACTGTAGATAGAACTTGTGCGCGTTCGAGCGATGCTAACGCAAGCAAATAACTGTGAGATCGTCGGAAAGTATCGCACGTAATAACAAGCTTCAATACCTCCACAGTTGATTGTTCTAATTTGTAGAATATTAGAGTTCATGATCCAATAAGATGCTTTAGAATTTGCTAGTGTTGGATACCTACCCAATGTATCCGTAACCACTATCTTCCACTTCTTTTAACATGTTCGATTGCTCCTTTTCCTGTAGTAAAATGTAAATTCTTGCCCCAGATAGACCACAGCAACTTTTCCTTACGATTTTACACTTACCGATCCTTTATTCTTGAACCAACCACCATGTGCCGTTTCTGATTGATTGAGTTTTCAGTTATCCTGTGCACATAGATATTTCGCCAAGCTCTCCTTACTGAGATCATGGTAGCTGGAAGAATCTGTCAATATCCTATTTTTTGAATTTTGAGACAAATTCAGTCAACCCATAGAGCCTCAACATGGTTATTTACCGTCCGTAAGGATTCTTGAATGTGGCAATGACAACTGATATTTTTGAGAGCAGACTGTTTTTGCCGGAAAGAGGTGCAGTATCTTCTGGAAGTTTGTATGATCCATGCAGGTACTCCTTGCCGAAATCGTTCGTGTAACTTCCAAAAGCAATCACATCTACCGCACGTTTGCTTTTGTTTGCTAAATGTAAACCTTGTTCCGTGTCAGCATCATCGATACCATAGAGAATGTTTGCGTTAGCGTATGCCGTATTTGTCTGTTTCGCGTATTCTTTCAGCTTTGAATCAGGAATACTATCGTCGTGATTGATGACTTTCCCGAGATAGATCCGGCAAAAGTTTCTGTATCTGGAAGCAGAGATCATATGTGTATGCCACGCCAAATCTGTGCACCAATTATCGGGTCAATCGTCTTGAGATTGACAACAATTGCTATGTATGTAAACTTGCCAATTTCAATAGTTGGAACGGCCACCAAATCAGGATTCTTGCTAATAATATGCAAAAAGTCCCGGTACCGTCGTATGCCTCGCACGACACCTTCAGGAAACTTCCAATCGATCGCCATGACCGTTTTGATGAACTTGCGCTGCCGCTTCACTGCCTGGATAAGATCGATCGAGAACCAGTGTGGATTGCCCACGTACGACGTCTTGACTGTCTTCAACAGTTCTGTGCAACGTCGAAGAGAGATTATGTAAAAACAATGTAGAATATGAATATCCCTGGAATAATAACTTTTGACTTACTCGCAGCAAATTCTTCGTATCGCCTAGTTCCTTCTTGGGCATCAACTTGCTTTGCCTTTGCAATGAGTCTCGTCTCGAGGTCGGTAAAATTGCGGATCGATGCAAAGTCCGAGAGTGCAAGTTTCTTAAGGATTGCATCGTCTTGCTGCAACATGCTAGCGCTCTTTGGTGCGCCGTTCTTGTCTAACCATGTTCCTCTAGTACAAGATTTTGTCAATATATAATACAACATGAACGGACTTAAATACATACTTAATCCTTATCGCTTCGCGTTCATTGGTATCTGCGCAAAGCAAAGTACGAGAGAGCTGCCGGAGCCACATTGTATCCACGGAAAATTGATACTTGCACTTTTCACAGCGCATTGATACATTGGGATCCATTCTCCAGTGTGCGTATTTAGCCCTGGAGAAGAGGAGTGCTTTAAATAAGTATAAAATCAAATTGTGATGAGTTTCATCTGCAACACTTACCAGGTACATCCAATCTGTTCCGCGCATTGTGGACATGCAGTATACTTTACGTCGTTGCGATGCGCGTGCACACTGGATATCCACCGGGGCAGGCCCTGGAACGTAGATGTACCGTTGTACCCGTACCACTTTTCTTTATGCTGAGCACGGGTAGCAAAATCTAATACATTCACCATCCATTGTTATTCTTGGTTTGCCCTTCTACTACTTACGCAAGACCGCAGCAATGCATCTTCGTTTGGCTTTTGCCCTCTTTTCGGAATGTTTTGCTCAACATCTTCGTAGTACCTGAATGGACTCAGCAAATGCGCATGCCAAAATAGGTATGCATCTAAAAAAGCAAGTAGAGTTTTAAAAAAGAATCTGGAGCAATGACGTAAATGGCGTGTTGCTGCGTATCTTCTTACCAAGCGGCGTGTCTAATCTAACATTATCGTCTAGATAGAGCTGCGTGTATCGATCTTCGGCCATGACCAGGTAGATCTGGAGCTCGTCTGGATATTTCTCCAAAGCTGTAAGCAGCTTATCAAAGGATTCCAGCATAGACAGATATTGCCAGCAGGACTCCAGTGTCACAGACTCTCCATTCAGTTGCGGGTACACTATACCGACCGTGGGCCAATCGGGACAATCAAATATATATCGTGCTTTTCCACTCATTTCTTGGATACAAAGTCAAGATTTAATAAATGGGGAAGAAACCAAGTTGATAGGTACAAAATACATGTCGTGCCCTTTTATACCTAAAATCCTGACTTCTGCGACAGTAGACGGATCCTAAGCAACATGGTCAGCTGAGTATTAACGTGGCTCAGGCGAGCTTAGTTGAACGCAGTTAGCGTGATGCATGTGGCTACGGAATCAAGGCCCTGCTGCCCAAATTATTACATCGATCACATGGAAATGGCTAGTAAACAAGTTAAAAATTGGCCGTAAAAGCGATACATGGTCACCTCCAGCCATAGTCCATATTCAAAGACCACCCCGGCGAGGTGCTCGATTTACAAAATTTATATGCTCAAAAACTAATAGAACATTTCCGTGTCATTTGTGCAAAGCGGACCCCAAAAAATGTTTTCTTCCAGGGAGAGAGTATTTGCTAATGCACACTTATATATTTTGGTATCATTCAACGCCCTACTTTTGCTAAAGTAATGTGTTAGAAGCTCAAGCAGCTATAACGAAAGTAGCATCCATTTTGAGCCCTTTGAAGTTTGGATTTTATCGTTGTTTTAAAGACCGCCCCCAGAGAATGAGCAACATTACTTTTTACTCAGGCAACTCGGCTTCGATTGTGACAAGTGTGACATTATTATGGTTATCGCGATTGAAGTGTAGGCTTCGACAACTTTACAGTAGGAGTGTTATCCAACCACCACTACGGCTACTCCAGTTATCTGCTGCTGCGTTTTGGAGCTACTCACGGGTGGCGTTAGAGAAGAATATCCGCAATTCTCTAGCACCACTGCACTGAATCAAGGAGACGTGTACCGTAAAAATGATTGTCTCTTTTAGGATGTGCTTTGATTGTGTGCTTCAAAATAAACGTGTGTTATACGCTCTTTAAGTAATATCTTGATGATTTCACTGACATAGACCCACCAGGGTCACAAGCATGTGTGGTCCTGCCAATCAACGTTATTGTGCTTGAAACGGCTATAGCACGTATTTATATGGAAAAATACAATCAACATGCATCCTAGAAGACACCAACGGTACATCTCTCCTTGGATCCAGGACGATGTAGCCATAGGACCGCGAAAATTCTTCTGTGTGTCGTGCGCGGGCAGCATTGGGCGCGGTCAATAAAATGAGGGCACGGGGGCACAGGAACATTCGATCCAACCATTTGAACTTCTTGTCTAGGGCTGAGAGAAGAAAGAGTTGAAAGAAGAGGAGGAGCAGGGAACCGTTTTAGACTCCGAGACGCACCTACGAGGAACGTCAACAAAATTGACGCCTTCGAGACTTTGCTACAATGTAACTACCTCGATTTTCCGTATTAGATGACGCCTTTGAACTGATCCATGTCATAAAACTTGCCTAGATTTCATATGATACCAAAGAGAGGCACAAATGCAGAAATGTTACCACAAGCTCATGAAAACAAAAAAATAAACAGGTATAAAAATTTTCGGGACATCTTTTCAAGTGCCACCCACTGGCTCATTAAAAAAAAATCTGAGACCTTCTTGCGGTGGTAACGAGGCTGGCCACCAGACTTGCACGAGGGATCCACTGGACTCACTCATCGTGAGAAAGGTGGCGAAGGGGTAAGGGCCAAGGGGACGAAAGTCCCAATTTCTTTTAACGCCTTATTGCCTTGACTCAACAATGTCAAGAGCAGTTGCCATAGTTTTAGTTTTTTTCTTTTCAAGAAGGAATAAACA
>NW_027192150.1:956523-960088 GCF_041956525.1 Rhizomucor pusillus
GATATCACACTTCTCACAGTCGCCTAGACGCTGTAAGAGAGGTCAAAGGTTCGAATCCTGGGCAGCGCAGCGGTTACCGGCTCTGTCATTTCTGAATGGAAGAAGTAAAATGGATGGAGCGCGCCGCAGGAGCCTCTCAGACAGACGACGCAGGAGGAAAGGTCCATGGTACGCGAGTAGATCGCTTCACGATCGCTGGGACAGGTCGAAATGAGCGAAGCAGCCTACGAGGCAATCATTCTTCCAGAACTTTAAAACGCATGCTTACGAATGTTCACTCTGCCATACGCTACAATAGAAAAAGATAATACCATAGCAGACCAAAAGACGTTTACAACAGTTAAGTTTATTTCAAATACATATATATTATATATATTGGTGCCATTTAGTTCACGTTGTTTTCAACGATATATCCAGGCACCACCGCATGGAGGCGGCACCGCCAGTCCCCTCATCTCCCTGGCGCCAGCCATCGGTATCATCCAACCCGAGCAGGTCAGGGCGTCAATCCAAGTGTCCATATTAATATGTCACCAGTTCGGCCTACCCGAAGGAAGGTTAACAGGCAGCTCCCAGCTCATTCTAAAAAATGTCTGCGTTTGCCCTTTTATACCTGTTTATTTTTTTTATTTTGTCAACTTGTGATCACTTTTTCGCACCCTATAATGATTTTAACATCATTCGATCCGTCAGGAGGAGAGCATTCGTTCTGTATATATATCATGGTACTTCAATGGCATTTCCGTGGAGTTCTTGCCCTTTTTTGCGTACAAAGAGGAGACTGAAGCGGACTTGTACATCTCTGACTGGAAGAAGTATATAAAATCGTGGCGACCTAATAGAAAACCTCACAAGAGTCTCACAGTACTCATTGTCTCTGTCTATTCTCAATAAGCATTAATTGACATGAGCGCGATGCCAGCAAACCGCTTATACCGGTTGTTCATTCTTGTGGCGGTAGCTGGATGGTTTCTCTAACTCGGCAAAATATGAAAAGAATACGAAAAATAACAAAACAGGAGCATTTTCGTATCCTCAAACGAAGCAGCCGTAGAAAGACGGCCCATTTATCGTCTTCCCGACCTTGATAATTATAGTGACAATGGAGAGAGCAAAATATCCCGAAACATAGGTATTGATGATAGATACAGCGTACAGCACAAACATCGCGCCCAATGGTCAGCGCGATCGGCATCAACAACATTGCTAATGAGGAAACTGCTTTGGTATCATTCCAAATAGCAGTGACTTGGATGGAAAAACGAGACATGCGAGTCATATCATTGGTTCTTGCGATGTATCTCCAGAAGTCTTTCGTTTCTGATCGCGATACTGCGCTCATGTGTAGCTCGCGTATTTTGGAAAACGATTTGCCGGAAATTGAACATGTGGTTTCCGGCACAACAGGATTTCTCCAACTTCGATCTCGATGCCTGGATGACGGCCGGTATCAAGGAGAAGAATCGGATGCTGCTACAAGGTGGGAGGCTGCAACCGATCCAGCAGTGAGACGTGGTGTTGAGCGCGAAACTGGCACGCGATGGTCCACAGCTGCAACGTCTGTCCTATTTCGACCCGGTTGCTTGTAATATCGTCAACCCGATGCACAATCTGTTTGCCGGTACTGCCAAGCGCATGGCCGATCTTTGGCTCCGTTTCCCAGAACTTCCAGGTAGCAAGAAGACATTGCTCACCGAGAAGGGCCTGCAAGAAATGGAGGCCGATCATACGCAAGAAACGACGAAACACCTTCAGGCTTATGGCTTTGAGAGCACACCAGGACTATGGCGGGAATGCATCTCATTCTATGATCCTACTATGCCGTTTCGAGCCCTTTGTGGTAAGATAGATCACAAAATTTCCATTGGGTAGCAATATGCTGAATAACCACTAATGCTTGACAGCCTGGATATTATGGCATGCATGGCTCAAGGATGATAGGAGATGCATTGACCAGCATGTTTGTCAAGACCAGCAGCATTCTGACAATGTCCCTTCCGAAGCCACAAACACCTGTAGAATACATTCAGCAAGTTCTCATTCCTGAAGCAGGAATTCTTTTGATTCAGGGAGATCTGGAACAAAAACGAGGACAATCAGTAGATGTCAACATAGCACTGGATGTCATGAAAGAATAAAAAAAATACAGTATAGAAGTTCACCCTTAGATTTTTATTTATATAAAGAAGCATGCAGTCTATCTTTCCTGCAATGCACAAAAGGACACAGATGTGGATGTATTCTGTTCAAAACGAGTACCCGTAGATCAGGCGTTTTTCTATATTTTCATAACAAAAATGTTGTATCCGACTCTCTACACGATCTCGACTTTATGTTGTCACTGTAAATATGTTGAGAGATATGATCAACGACTTAAATGAATTTATGGCGACTGAAATGTAGACAAGAGAGGAAGAGGAAACAAGAAAGAAAAAAAAAGTACACATTTATGCATCTTATTCATCGATAATTTCTTCAACTTCATCAATGACTTCCTCCACCCATTCTTCAATGGTTTCTGACTTGCCCTCGTCTGCGGCGGTCTTGAGTTCCTTGCCGGCCGCCTTGCGTTCCTCGAGCATCTTCTTCTCGGCTCTCTTTCTCCAGGCATACCATTCTTCAATAGCCTTTCTGCGTGCGGCGATCATGCGAGCCACGTTAGCGTCACCGGCAGCAAGATCCTCCTCGTCGAACACCTTGCTGTACTGTCTGAGGTTCTTTCTGATCTTCTTCTTTTCCTCTTCGGTGAGCAGACTCTTGGGTCGTGGACGCCACAGCAACTGCTTGAACTTTTCGACAGCTTCGTGGCGGAGCTGTTGGCCCTTAAAGTCCCATATGCTGTATCCGTGGTCAACAGTCTGTCGCCACATGCTAGATCCACTTGCTACGTAGCGACCGGTAGGATCCCACTCGATATCAGTGACACCGTAGTGCTCCTGCACAGACAACTGCTGCACCGACGCACCAAGTTCGGCCTTGGCTTCCTTCTTGCCTTCTGCGTTGAGCGGCTCGAAATCAAGATCCCAGAACTCGAGGTCGGACGAGCTGGTTGTGCGCATCGTAGCCAAAACAATGTGTCGGCCCTTTGGAGACCAGAACAGGGAGTTTGCAGTCTTTTTGTCGATCTTCTTGAGCGGTCGGAAACCAGCAACGGCTTTGCTCTGGTCAAAGTAGTAGAAGGTGACGCTAGTCTTGAGTGTAGGCAGAGCGTTGCCCTGTACAGGTGCAGAGCCGTATGCAGGATCGTTGGTGGTAATAACTGCGAAGCGCTCGCCACGAGGTTCCCAAGAGAAGGCGAGCACAGGGTCCTTGATTTCAAGTGTTTCGACGGGGATGGCCTTTTCTGTAACACGGAAAATCTCGAGATTGGTGAAAGTGGACTTTTTGGTCTTTGTGTGGCGGTCGACCTTGACAGCCAAAAAGTGGCCTTGTGATTGCCAGAAGAGTTTACACTAAAACAAGCGTTGAATATATCAGTAACTGAAAAAAAAATATCCAGCTTGTTCAAGTTTGTACTTACGCCGTTAACATTGAACAAGTTCTTGGTGCGGACAATCTCCTTGCT
>NW_027192150.1:960778-1006411 GCF_041956525.1 Rhizomucor pusillus
AGGAAGACCCATCATGGTGACTCTTGCAGGCTGATTGCCAACTTCAGGTGTCCAGTATGCAAGCATTTCCTCCTTTTGGCTCAATTTTGCATCACTCGAGTCATTCAATGCTGGAGACCACTCGAAATCTACAATGCCTTCAATCTTGATACTCTTTTTGCCAACAAGACCCATAGAACGTGCTTCGTATACAGACAATTGTTGACCGGGTACAACACGAGCAAAGAACTTATCGGAAGGCGACCACTTGAACATGGGCCATCGGACAGTCTTTTGCTGTCCCTCAGTTTGCACGTCAGGGAACGAACGCAAAAGCGCGCCGGTTCGGATATCCCAGATCAAGACTTGGTTGCCCTCATCGTATTCGCTAAAAGGGTGTGGCATGTTTTCGGGGAATCTTGCCAAGTTGATGGGCTCGTTTGACCAGGTGACAAGGTAACGTTCGTTTGGTGAAAAGTCAATCAGCTTGACGTTGGGGTGAGGGAAACGAACAATCTTTTCCATGGAGGGACCACCCCACAATGCGATACCCATGGCATGGAAGGTGGCGAGATAACTGCCGAGAGGCGACCATTGCAGATACATTTCGGTCCAGTTCTATATACACAAAGCATAAGAAAAAAACCAACGATGATGATCCTTTCCTCCCCCAGAATGTGACACATACGTTCTTTGACTTTACGAATTCGGGCTTTTCAGCCTTGTTGTTCCAGTAGATGGTAACGTCGTCGCCGCGGTACATGACAAATTGGTCGCGAGCCTGAGGATCCATCAACCAGCTCTTGAGATGCTCCTTGGGCTTATATTCAGCGACCTCGGGTTCAACGTATTCATCGCTCATGCTGGTGTATTTCTCAACATCGGTGAACTTGTTGACGGAAAGCTGGTGAGATTTGGACATTTTGTGGCCGTCCAGGTTTTTGACTGCGGCGTGCGCTGCTTCTGGCGTCTCGAAATCAATAAACAGGTATCTATCGCGGCAGAGGTACCAATCAAGGTCAGTCAGTGTACCCACAAAGAAAACGTATAAAGGTGATCAATTTTTACCCTTTGCTCTCGCGCTTGCCTTCGGCATTGGGAGACATTGGCATCCACATTCCTCCATCCTTGATCTCGCCGGCACCTTTGGTGAAAAGCTTTTTCAAGACAGACAAGAGTTTCTCCTCCTTGCTCTCGTCTACAATAGGTGCTCCATCGACGACAACGATCGTGTCCAAGCCTTCATCGATGGTAACTTTATGTTTGGCGTAAATGTCGCTAAAGTCAATATCTTCCTCACGCTCAGGGAGGTTCTTCAAGTCGAGGCCTGGCATCGCGAACGAAAAGAGGTTGCTGTCCGCCGTATAGCAAGAAGCGCAGACTTGAGCTGAAGGAGCGTTAATTTTACAAGCCACATTGCCGCGATGATTCTTGGGATTCTGCCGTCTGTCCCGCCGTTGCCGTTACATTGAATTGAATTGAATCCTGAATATACTGCTGAATGTCGTTTGTAAATAAACTTAGTGATTTATTTTTACTTTTGAACTTTTCAATGAAAAATCAAAGTCTATGCAAAGTGATGAAATGACTTTTTAAGCGCGACGTGCTGCCCTTCTTGCTTGGACACCTTCGCGAAGCTTGTCCAATGTCTTTACGGTATCTTCCCAATTGATGCAGGCATCAGTGATAGACTGACCGTATCTTAATCGGTGAGGTCCTTCGCTTGGGATATCTTGTCGTCCTGTATAGTAGAGATAATTAATAAACTAATCATTGGTTGCAAGTTTGATAGTTTCTTACCTTCTACCAGATGCGATTCAATCATAACACCCATAATGTTGTCTCCAGTAACCTCAGGGTGTGCCAATTGTTGTGCCTATTATGATTAGGTGTAAGTCTATAATCCTTGACAATTCTGTGCTCATTTATCCAGGATGACGACGACGTACAATATCAGCACCAACGATAGGCTGGCGCTTGTGGTCCTTGCTGCTGTTACCGTGGCTGCAATCAATCATGACGAAGGTAGGAAGCTTGCCCTTTTCAAGAGCCTCAACCGTCTTCTTGACAGATTCAGCGTCGTAGTTGGGTCCGCCCTTGCCACCACGAAGAATAACGTGGCAAGCATCGTTGCCTTCAGTTTGCACAATGGCAGACAAACCCTGCTTGGTGACGGACAAGAAATGATGGCCTCTGCTTGCGGCCTTGATAGCATCCATAGCGATGGTAATGCCACCATCGGTACCGTTCTTGAAACCGACTGGGCAGGACAAGCCAGATGCCAACTCACGATGTACCTGTGACTCGGTGGTACGTGCCCCGATAGCACCTTGAATCAGAAAAGAAAAAATTTAGAACGTTTTTCTTCGTAGTCTGACAATTCCACCCTCTGCTTACCCCAAGAGACAAGATCACCGGTGTATTGTGGAGAGATCTAAAGACCGGATTAGTCCCAGTCATCTACGCTGCTGCTCACAACGTTGTAAAGAAAAATACTTGCAGTATCTAAGAACTCGCATCCAGTGGGAATACCCATCTCGTTCTACAGTAACATTCACAATATACATTAGAAGAGGGGCTCCGTGATTGTCGATGGTCGACGAATATGTACCAGATCCAACAAGAGCTGTCGAGCAATGCGGAGACCTTTGTTGATTTCGTAGCTACAGAAGCAAGAGAATAAGAATTCTGTATGTCGTACAAGAAAACTATAGATAACAAAGATAAAACTAACCTGTTATTCAACTGAGGATCGTTGATGAGACCCTTCCAGCCAACAGTGGTGCGTGGCTTTTCAAAGTAGACGCGCATAATGATCAACAGATCATCCTTGGCGCCCCTGGCATATTCGATCAAACGCGAGGCTGATGGTAGTATCGTCATCAGTGTTATTGCCGTATTGCCTTTTCACCTTTTCATCATCCTGCTGCGGAGCTCACCGTATTCCTTGGCAGCCTTTACATCGTGGATGGAGCAAGGACCTACGACGACCAGCAGACGGTCGTCGAGACCCTTGATTACGTTCTCAGCGGCTTTTCGGCCTTCAAGAATGGTCTGTGCTGCCTTCAAGGTGAGAGGAATGTCCTCCATCAAGATCTGTGGCGGAATCAAGGGCTTGATGCACTTGATTCGCTTGTCGTCGAGTTCGTTGAGCGCAGAAAGGGATCCCATATTTTGTATATGCAGAGAGGAACAAAAAAAGTTGTGAGTTTGACATTTTCACATTTTTTATTCTTCGGAGATCGAGGAATGACTCAGAGTTCAGGGTTCGCTCTCATTCACTGTGACACTGCTGGCCCACGCCGCCGCCACCGCTTGTCAACCTTCCAAGTATTCCATGAGACATCTGTTTAACTTTAACTTGGTCTGTATCTCACACAATCATATCTCGCAATGCCCCTCCGCCAACACTAGATCTGTCAACTACATAGTTCAAAGAAAATAAAGACACTTAAGTGTCGGATCAGCATGGAAACTAAAATGGCAAGAAGGGACGCATGCGAATTCACAGCGGCTTTCAGGTTTAAAGGTATTTTTTACACGTTTCCAATGTCAGCCATTGTACATGTTTGCTGACATTACGTGAAGGTGGGTGGGGTGCAGCTATGGCAGTGGGAATACGATAAATAAAGTTACCTATGATGATGCAACTCAGATTGATTCATACAACACACGGAAAGGTGTCCTATAAATCTATAATACATAAAATCAAGAGTAAGAATATCCAGAAGCTGATGGTAATAGGATACTCGGCAATGTAACAAAGTAGCTCGGAGAAACCTGCATACATCGACTGGCAGTGAAACGTAGATATTGAGAATTTTCTATTGTGAAGCCTGTAAAAATATTTAATAGAATGAGATACTAGGCCTTGGAAATCACTTGATCTTAGACTGATCACTACTGCGTCAAGTTCCTCAGGTTTTGCAATTTCGGCAAGTACAATAAAGGTGATCAGAAGTTCTGACAGGTGACAGCATAGATGCTCTTCCACGAGCGATCAATATGCCCGTATTCTCCTCACCACTTCTGTCAAGAAGGCTGCATGGCAACAAACCTGCATCCTACATTGTAATATTTTTTCGGTCTTTCTAACTAATATCCTAAGCCTATTCGCGAGACGGAAGTGTTTGCGTCTCGCTTTGGACGGTCTACTGCGAGACAATCGGCATCATTCTGGTATATTCAGATCGAGAGATATAACGGTAAGTAATAGCCACTGCATTCAGCAGCCATGTTGCTAAGCAACATGATTTGGACGGTGAAAGTAAGTCACGGCGTTAGCCCCGAAATTTTCTGGACCAGCATGGGCTAACAAAAAAAAAGTTCTCTTTTCTCAGTGGTATACCCTCGCGCGACACATATAAAAACGATACAGAATGGTCAAACTCGAGGAAGTTTCTGCCGAGCAATTCGAACAAGTCGACAACCAAGTTTTGAACGACGAGAACGACGACGACTACTCTGACTTTTCGGACGATGACTTTGACGATGAGGACGAGTCGTTGCTTGAGCGCATCGCAGCACTCAAGGATATTATCCCTTTGAAGCACAGAAACCGCATGGCATCCAGCGCTGCCACGCTAAAGTCGTGGGGAAAGACCGGATTCGCATTTATTGGCAAAGGCGCTTGGGTGTTGACCACTTCTATGCTTTTGCTCGTCTTGCCGCTTGCTTTGGAAATTGAGAAAGAGCAGGCTTTGGTGCAATATGAAAAGGAAGCCATGCAGCAGCAGGGTGCACAGCAGGTAACGAGTCTTGGACTTTTGAAAAATTGGATGCAACATGTTGTTCTCTAAGCAACATCAACTTTGTATAGATGCTTGCTCCCGGTCAGCCTGGTTCCCAGCAACAGCAACAGCAGCAACAGCCACAGCAACTTACTCCCCCTGGTTTCTAAAGCGAATAGAATATGCTTCTTCCCCCTTTCCAAAGTCTTGTAAATACACACAAATTACGTGGTCGCTTATTGCAAACGAAGAAAAAGAAAAAGTCGAATGCAAAAAAGAGAAAGAAAAAAGTATTTTTATTCGTCACCATCATCATCAACGATATCGTCATCATCATCCGGTGGAAGGTATTCACGTCGTAGACAGCTCGGGCGGTCCGGTAGGAATGGATCGAGTCGTTTGGGAAGATAACCTCGCGGTCGCAACGGACCGACGATCTTTTGTGCTCGCATCATGTTTGCTTCAGCGACGATGGTGCGCAAATGGGCACAGTTTGCGCGTACATCGCGGACCCGTCGTGCAGGTTTCAGAGCAGCAGCTTTTTTCCTTGTTTGATGATGATGATTATGATGATTGCTTCCATCGTCGACGTCGTCGTCGTCGTCGTCCTCAGATGGTTTCAGTGATCGAGGATCGTCTGCGACGGGTTTCCAATGCTTTGGACTTTGCCAAACAAACCACTGCTCGTCTTCATCCGGAGATGGCGCTTCAAATATACCGAATGTCTCGAGTGGTACATCCCGAGGTTTTTCATCATGATCATCGTTGTTATTGCTTCTTAGCGTGGATTGGATGTAGTGGTCACACAGTAAATCAGACAGGATGGTGGTGCTAGTACACGACGTAGTAGCCGACGACTCCGAAGAAGCGGCGCATTCTTCAAGGTTGGGACAAGTGTAGCTGCTACTACAGCTGCTGCTGGTACTGCTACCACCGCTAGAGCTCGTAGTGGCGGCGCTCAGGTAGCTGGACGCATCATCCAGACTGCTTTCGTCAAAGGAAGGGACAAACACATCCAGCGGAGAAGTGGCCACATCAGTGGAAATGGTAGGACACGGCATGAACCCCACCGGAGAAGATGACACATCATCTTTGGGCATAAAAACGGACAATATGCGCTCGATAAAAGACATTGAAGACATGTCAAAATATGGGTAAGGTGCACCACTACCACTACCACCGGCGGATGGAAAAGACCCTTTGGTTTTCTGCTTTGTTTGTGCATGAGCATGCTGGTCAAATGTTTTGTGCGAGACACCACAAACATTTGGCGTGCTTTGTTTGGACGCACGTTTTGGGATAGTTCCATAAGGTATGGGGCCGTGTGCTATGATTCGCTTCGCTTTCTTCCTATACACGGCGCGAGTGCTATCTGACATGTTTCTAGTCATGGTATGTGCAACGCAAGAAAGGGAAGAATAAAGACGAGAGAGAAAGAGAGGGGGAAGGGGGCGGAGCTGGGGGGAAGCAGAAGCGAAAGAGAGAGAGAGAAAGGGGGCTTTCCATGATGACACACGCTTTTATATACTCTGTCCAAATTTGGGGACTACTTGGATGCAAAAGAGAAGACCTATTGTCCAATGTTGAAATCACGCCCCCTCTACGAGTGGGTTGCATAAGAGTGTGTTTGTAGATAACAATGCTAAAGATCAAAAGGGCTAAAAGCAATGGAGATTGTTTATATCAGTTAAGGCAGCATTTTAAACAAGGTCAGGCGGCGATGCAGTGTGCTTTCCTGAAGACAGAACTGCTATTCCTTATTAGGGAGGGGACTATGATGCAGAGAGAAACTCTTGACTTGTTCATCTATATACTTTGTGTCTCTCTTGGCCCCCTACCTTCTTGAGTTCTTCCGCCGACCCACCGTGATCTGTTGGGTCCCATATCCGCCGCACTAATGTCCGCAATTGGAGAAGGGTGATGCATGTTGCATCCTTGCCAGTGATCACGGGTTTCCGCGAGGCACGCGGATGACTCTAGTTGAGCCGATAACGATGACGACGATAGCGACCAGGCATAGAAGTCAGTCCGCCGATCCCACACCCTGCCCCACACTGTGTTACAAACTTCATCACACGTTACAATTGCAATCTTGCCAACCCAGACCTGTGCTATTAAATGTTCCAAGTCCTTGCCACAGCGTCTCTGCGTATGTACGTATTAGTTCAGACATTCCAGCATATTTTACATACGGACAGTCTGAACGTGTGTGTATATGCACGCAGTCATGACAGACCAGGAACACCGACTCACTTTTCACTCACGCATCATGTGCTCCAAAGAGCATTTGTAAATATCTTGTTATCGACCAGCGATAACCATATCTACTCACGGTTGCTAATTTCACGGATGGATTGTTATTCTACATATAACATCTGTAAATCGTGTGATTCGCAAGAACAAGGAGTCAGAGTTTAAATTGCATCGCAGTTGTTACTGAAACAAAAGAGTCTAGTGCTGCTGCTACTACTACAACTAATAGATAATAGAATACATACAGAGGTCTTCCTTCGGTTATTCCCACACTCCACTGCCGATGGGTTCGGGAAGATATCCGTCCCGAGGACGGCTGGTGTTGACACTGCACTTTTCCAAAAATTGGATGCCGTGGTCGGCCAACTGGTCCAAGATGGGTTCGTAGACATGGCGCATCGTCGGCCTATGTACGCCACGTTCCTTGATTTTGCCGTCCAGTACAAGCTCAGTAGCCATCGCTGCTGGGAGACCCACCGTCTTGGCCATGGCTGTTGTGTCTTGGCTACCGTATTGTACCAAAGTCGAGGTGACGTTTTCCTTTAAAGCAACTACTTGTCAGAATCACAATTCTTCTTTTGCTTCCTTGCTTTCGCGGCAGCATACCTCCAATCCAGTCTCTTCGCTATGCAGGGTGAATTCATGGTGCATCGCTACCATGTCACGCTCGCCGGCAGAGTAACGCAGCCGCTGAGCCAACAATGTGGAGAAAACGTCAATGGATGCCAAGCTGGATTTGATGGGACCCTGTGACATTTCTTCCATCAAAAAAAACTCGAGTGCTTCCATGGTCTTTTGCGTCGTGGGATGGTCTCGCTCCAAGCCGAGCTTGTCCGCTACCACATCCAAAAGCTGATGGTTGCTGCCTGCTGTTCTCTCGTCGCCGGTCAAAACCAAGTTGATGAAATGCTTCCAAGACCGGATCTCGGGTAACGGACGCTCAGTATCCAGGAAGCCGAGCTTCTTCAAGGCATACAGCAAGTCCGAATAACCCTAGCACAAAAACAGTTCTTGTTCAAATGCCACAGAAATAGATAAGTGCATATACTTATATATACCTGGTAGCGCAGTGTACCTCGGAACATTGTATCCATATCATTCAGATCGCCCAGGCCGTAAATACTCGTGTAATTGAGAGAATTGCGGTTCGCTAAACCTTCGAAAGCATATCCCGTGTATGGAGTCCGCACCACAGGGAAATGCTTCTTTAGCAGGTCTGCACCCGGAATAACAGTTTTCTAAATTTCAAGGAACAGTCTAGTTAGCTCGGCCGTGTAAACTACATGTTTGGTCTGCCAGCTAAATGTTATACCTGACCCTGAGACCAATAGATGGCTTCGTTTCCACTTGCTGTAAGGACGCCTCTGGGGGACCAACTGAATTTGTAACCGAGTGGCACGTTGGATGCTTCAGGAGCAGGCAGTCCACCGCACCAGGAGATGAACGATCGAACCTTTTACATATTAAATCGTCATCCTTAATTAGTATCTGGCCCCCACATGGCCCCATGTTACCAAATTTAATATGCTACCTTTTTGCCACTCGCTCTTGCTTCATCGATAATTTTCATGGCAGACATGTGATCAATGCCGGGGTCCAATCCGACTTCGTTCATGATCAGCACACCGGCTTCCTTTGCCCTGAAAAAAAAAATCAAACAGATCGTGATGAGTTTGATGTAGGGCTTGGGAAAACTGAATGCACAGCAAAGCTTACGAGGAGTCCAACTGCTGCATTTCTGGAGAAACGTAGCTAGCCGTAACCATGTCTTTCTTTTGTGCAATGCAGGCTTCCGCCACGGTTGTATGCAAAATTGCAGGCAGGAGACTGTATAAATGTACACATAAATCAACAATTAAATTCCAATGGCTTGTTGTTAAACTTTACAACTTGCCTGACAACAACATCTGCCTTTTCGACCAATTGTGCCAACGCTTGCTTGTCAGAGATGTCGGCTTGAATTGGCTGCGCGTGCTCGTGGCCAGCAGCCAAACTTTCGGCTTCTTTGAGCACGTTGCTTGCTATGATGGTAAATCATGCTTTAGATGTATATATTTTCTGCTGTTTTTATTTTTTTTTACAGTAGCACGTGTGTGGAGAGACATACCAATGACTACCTGGACATCTGAGCGAGAGCAAAGGCGATCTACGAGCGGTGCAGCCACCATTCCGGAACCGAGAAGCAACACCGTTTTCTTATTATTGACTGTGCGCGGCAGCATCTTTTCCAGATTTACATGCTCTTTAGCAAGTTTTCCGTTCGCAGCAATCGTTGCATTGGATAGCACAGGAGACAGGTCGCTGCCGCCGCCGCTGCTGCTGCTGCGATTGCTGTGTACCTTTGTAAAACCGTATGTTGTGAGTTATTCGTGCGCTTTACATCATAGAGCTATAAAACATACCAATTCTTTCACGTAATCATAAAGCACGTTGCTGAAATGGGAACTGCTTTCAATTGGAAGCTCTGCAGGCAGAATGTCAATACCCATCACTTGGAGTCCAGGTGCTTCCACGCTAATGAACACTGTCAATATGGCTATAAACTCCACGTGATGAAAGACTTGGGTACTTTTTATGCTCGATATTTCGAATAGCATCGTAGTAATAGAAGCCGTCCTCAATGTTAGTCGTACGAGACAAGCACTCAAACGCGCCGCGCACGTCACATACGATATCTGCTAGACTCATCATGCGGCCTCGATCAATCTTGCCTTGCTTTTGACTCTTCTGAAGTCTTGACAGTTCCGCGTTCGTCATGAGGCGAGGATACTTGTCGTCCCAATAAGCTCCTGTAACCACAGTGCTGACGTAGGGAGCAATCTACATGGCATTTTTTAAATACTTGTTGTCGTTTTATTCCCTTTTGTGTTGCTTTACCTTGTCAGCAAATACAGACCGATAAGAGTGCGGATTGTGGAGATAATCCTGATAATCCTGCATTGACGAGCCAGATTTATGCTCCACATAGTCAGAGACTTTTAGATGCACGCCGTAAACCTTGTCTAGTTTCGGACCTGCATGTTAATTTTTGTTTTCGTTAGCGACAATATCTGACACACGCTTGTTCCTGGCTTCTTCTTTTTTTTCTTTTACTTTTATCTCTAAGCAAAGAAGGCAAATCTTCTGGCGGAATGAACTCGTGCGGCAGCTCCTTAAATATCTCCATGGCACCCTGGCAAAGTTACATAGCCTCAATGATTGCTTTCCATCAGATCACACACGCATAGAAAAACTTACCTGCGTTACGTTGCCTGCACCTGTAAAAGCAAACACCATAGGACCGAACGTGGCTGGTGTTCCTTGATCTGCAATCATGTCTCCAACCGATGCGACTGCGGTCTTAGCAGAATCAAGGTCCTTGTACGCGTGAGCCATTGATTGGTACTATAATCAAATTCCATCAGTTATCTCTTTCCTTGTCGATGCCTTTACATATCCTACCATGTATGGCGTGCTGTATCCGAATCCAAGGAATCGGTGCCCTAATCCATAGAGCGCATCGATCATGCCGGCATTGCCAGCAAAGTGCCCAAAAGCGACCAGCCGCTTTCCAGAAGCGCTGTCTTTCATAAGCTCGTAATCTATGAGGTGTATATTCTGTATAGTGGTTTGAAGGGTGTCATGTAAGTATATATACGTCGAGCAACGGAAACGCTGTCCAGAGATTTACCTTGTCTAAGATCGATTTAAGCATAGGCATATTCTTTTCATTGCCCTTGTGCGTATGTGAAAAGAACATGTAGGTCTTGTTGGGCAGCAGCGAGGAAACAGGGACTTCCTTGATACCGAGAATAACATCTGCCGGAGATAGATCCTCTGTTACTATGGCACCCGCCTGGGTGCCAGATGATTGTTACTTCAGCATTAATAAATATTTAACATTATTCCTGCAATGCTTACGTCCGAGTACGCCTTATCCGAGAAAATTCGCTTCGTGCTCGATTGGACGTAGACCTTGGTGCCTGTTTCCTGGATCAGCTTCTTTACTGCGTCTGGTGTCAGCGGTGCTCTGCGCTCCCAGCGGCTCTTATCTTCGCGTCGTAGGCCGATCGAGTTTAGCGCGCGGCGTTGTTGAAAACTCGCCAGCAGCCTTGCTCTCTGGCATATATTCTGTTTAGCATCTCCAAGTAGACTATGCGAATACATATTGTAAATGAAAGAAAGAAGGAGCAGAGAACCAAGCCAAAACGGACGTGTCTGTCTATTATCACGACGCATAAAGCAGGGCCACATGACCGTGGTAAAAGTTGCCCTTTTTTGCCAAAAGAGACCAGGACGCTTCCAAGCGTGACATTGCAGCTTTTGCTTGAGTAAATAGTTCCTTCTTATGTTCCTGCAATTGCAGCTTACTAGCTGGAAGACAAAAGACAAATTACATTGAGGATACTATATTCCCATTATTGACAGGACTAGGAGGTGGTTCATGATTTTACGGCGGAGCACAAGATACTGCATTGCGGTTGGAGACGAATAGCATTCAGCCCCGTGAGAAATATCCTGTGAGAAAGTAGGTGCAGCGCATGAACCTGCTGGAGAATAACCGATCGTAAAAAACGGGGAGGATTGGCAACGAAAGTAACTAGACCTCAGAAAGAACAAGTGCTTAATATATAGAAACGGATGCACTGTATACGGCTGTAAAGTGCACAATGCATTCAGTATAACTGTCCACAAATAGAGATCAGAGGAACGGCTGGTCGCAGTAAGCATTATGGTTTCGAGTTAAATCGCATAAAGAAGCAAAATATGTACGGTCACGGTACCTCTTGAAAGCTTGGATCCAGAACACAGACACACGCGATGCTTTTTTTCCTTTTTTCGGTTGGCATATCCACAGTTTTTTCAAGCTTTAGGTGGCGTTCCTGTGATGCCTTTTAAGCCCTTGCTTTGCGGGATTCATGACGAGCCCAGGCTTGGCATGCACATCTGTTTTCGCAGACAGCCAGGATTTGGATCTGCTTCCCGTTCTGACGACTTTAATACGTTCGATAGAGCCAGCAAGCACTGGGCGACGTCGCTGGAAATGTATGTATTCTAGGTCACTAAACGGAGGTATCTAATGGGGACGGTGTTCTTCGTACATTGCTCCGCAAAAGTTGCTGTTGAAGATAGCGGGAAAGTGGAGAGAAATGTTAGCGGAGATGCATTGTTAGTAGGTGAGTGTACCGAAATAGCGGATGCATCTGTCCTGTACTCGATCAAAGGTATGTGGCAGCACTGTTAGCCGAAATAAAAGCACGAGTTTGAAAACATCGCTCCAGGAGGAGGAGCTCAAAGACCTCATCACCGGAAATATTGCGGGTAAAATGCTAAAAGCATGACAAGACTGACAGACAGCAAGTTATTTCAACTCCGTAGAGAGGAAGAGAACGCCCAAAAAAGATCGTTCTTACCATCGTCGTCGAATGAGCAATCTCGCCTCACGTCAGCCTCGCATTCCAGAACAGCAAGGAGTAGGGCAGACGCTACCGCCTGTACCGGTAGGCATAGATACCACCAAGACCCCGCCGTTGCCACCGGGTGCTCTTCCCATCGGATCACAAGTCCAGGTTCAAAAGTACAAGGTCATTATACACAATTTCATTGCGGAAGGTATATGCGTTGATGATGAAGGATAGGAACGCTGTTTATTTATATGCAAACAACTTTTCTTTGTCTAGGCGGTTTCGCACATGTATATCTGGCGAGAATAGAAGGCAAATCGGGATTCGTCGTCTTGAAGCGGGTTGCGGTTCCTGACACCGAGCGTCTGAAAACTGTCGAAAAGGAGATTGCATTCATGGTAATATTTTTTACAGTTTCGCGGTCTTGTAGTAGATTTTGACAAGACGTTGCTTGCTAGAAACGACTTGGAGATCATAAAAATATCACACGTTACTACGCTTCACGCATTGATCCCATGCCGACAGGAGGATTCCAGGCGTTTATCCTCATGGAATACTGCCCAGGTGAGATGGGAAAAGTTACGTAGCTATAGTTCAACTACCAGATTTTTAACTTTGATATCTGCATGTAAGGTGGAGGTGTCATTGATCTCATGAATCGTCGTTTGCAGCAGCGCTTGACGGAGCCTGAAGTACTAAAGATCTTTGGCGACGTTTGTGAGGTACATTGAACAAAAGAAACCTTGAGCAACAATGCCCGTTTTAACTATTCTTTCATTAGGCGCTTGCATACATGCATTACTGCACACCTCCTGTACTGCACAGGGATTTAAAGGTAATAATAACGAGTATATATGTAGTGAACACTTAGAGAACATTGAGTTAATATCTCCAAATTAAATGTAGGTCGAGAACATTCTTATTCTCTCTCAAGACCACTATAAATTGTGTGATTTTGGATCGGCTGCTTTATCCAAAGGAAATTATGCACCTACTACGCTGCAAGAAGTTCAGAAAATAGAAGATGACATCCAGCGGCATACCACTTTGCAATATCGAGCTCCCGAAATGATCGATGTATACCAGAAACGTCCTATCAATGAGAAGGCTGACATATGGGTAAGAGACAGTTAAAAGCGGAGTATAGCTTTTTAAGGATACTAAGCATCAATATCTATTGACAGGCATTAGGAGTGTTACTCTACAAGTTATGCTACTATACGACGCCTTTTGAAGAGCAAGGACAACTGGCAATTCTTAATGCACGATTCACGATACCAGCTCATCCGATGTTCTCTGACGGGTTAAAGAGACTGATTGTTTCGTTGCTGCAAGAAGATCAAAACAGGAGACCAGATATTTATCAAGTTGTAAAAGCTGTCAGCGATCTCAGAGGCGTACCTTGTCCTATCAGAAACGTAAGTCAGACTAGGAAATTTCATGTTCTACAAGCAGTGCTTAAATGTCACAATATGATTAGATATACTCGACTCAGTCCTCGCCAGAAGTCTCGACTCCACCGAAACCAGCTAGCAACGAAAGTCCATCAGCCATTTTTGAAAAGCTTCCCAGTCCACCGAAGGAACTTCCAGAGATCGTTCCTATGCGACGCGGACGGCCGACACGACATGCACACACGGCTTCGCAGACCCAGGTTTGGATCAAGGATGCATCAACACCCGAACTCGATCCGTTCGAAGCTTTACAACAACAATCGAAAACTGATTCACAAGCAGCAGCACAGGCCGACGAACCACCGCCGACACCGGGCGCACCTGAATTTGATCCATTTGATCCTCGACACGTTGCAGCGGTTGCATCCAAACAAACCAGTACAATCCCTTCAAATCAGACGCCTCCGAAAGAGAATGCGACTGCGGATGAACAACAACGACCTGTTTTGAAGAATACAGTTTCGTCAAACATAGAAGCACGTTTCCAAGCTTTGAAAATGCATGCATCTAGAGATTTCAGACAGGAAGACAATAGCAGCAGCAGCAGTAGTAGTAGTAACACAAACAGCAGCCCAGAGAACAGTCCTTCTCCTCCTCCTCAGCAAAGGCCTCCGTCAATAGCAGCAGCCTCTACGCCTGAACCCGTTGCGTCTATCAGCACCCCACGATCGTCGTCTTTAGCAACAAGCAATGTCACCACCACCATTTCTTACAGACCTCCACCTCCACCGAAGCCAGCCCGCTTTCGTGTTTCAAAGGTAGCTGCGCCGTCCTCAGAGCCTTCTTCTTCGCCATCTGCTGTGAAAAGCAACCGTGCAACAGGGTCAGAATCGGCCACCACCACTACGCTTCCTCGACCTCCGTCTATTTCCGATTTTGAAGACAAATTTCCTACCATTGAAGAGTTATACAAAAGACTATCTGTCAACGGGTCCGATTTGGCAAAGTAACTCCGTTGCTAGAAATGATTATTTTGCTCCTCACTCTCACATTAAATTCATTCATGACTTATCTTCAATTCGATGTGACTATCTCGCAAATGAACAAGTAAAATATTCAAAGAAGAGATGCAGAGCATCTTTAGGGATTTTTTTTTGTTCAGAACGGTCTATTCATGGGCTATTAAATGCTGTGATGATGCAACCCTAAATCTCGGATCTAGAATAACAGCGATCTGCAAATGCAAAAACCAGCCGCAACGATGCTTCATCCAGATATTAGCCACTCTACTAGCTGCGGTTACTTTAACAACAAATATTAGAGCGGGCAGCCAGCCTGTCATATATTCAGATAATGAATAATCTGCATTTCAAGCAGAGTTGTCAACCTTCTCGCCAAAGTTTAAGCTTCTAAACTTTTTCATACGGCGTAATTCCAGACCTTTCCAATATAACTTGAGAATTACCACGAATTGCTCTGCCCCACAGCCTGTCCAATCACCACCGGTGGATAGAAGATCGCAAGCCACTGTTGTGGATCATACACCTAATCGCCTTCTTCGGGCATTGAACTTTTTTCCAGCCCTCTCTTTCCAACACTCAACTTCCACTCCCTTCTCCAACGCTCATGTGCGGTATTTCAGCTGTCATTCTGGCTGACCCCAAGGGTATGGCCTGTCCAGACCTGTTTGAGAGTTTGGGTTTGCTGCAGCATCGTGGTCAGGTAAACAACGGCGACTTGGACGAGGTTGTTGTCGTTTCAGAGGTACCAACCAATACCCTTTTCTGTAGGACGCCGCCGGTATTGTCACCTCGGGACCTAAGGGTCGTCTCTTCCAGTGCAAAGGAAATGGCATGGTTCGAGACGTTTTTGACGAAAAGCAGCTTTCGAGACTCATTGGAAGCTTGGGTGTCGGCCACGGTAAATATATATCTGCTTGACAACGACGACAATGTTCACTGCGTACTTGTATATTAACGACAACGATGACGACGATCATTCTATTAGTTCGTTACCCCACCGCCGGTTCTTCGTCCATGTCTGAAGCACAGCCTTTCTATGTTAACTCCCCGTACGGCATCGTCTTTGCTCATGTAAGCGACAGCAACAGCCTCGACCCTGTCTGTAAAAAAAGTCCAGATTTGACTAATAGGGAAAACTTTATTATTCATTCAGAATGGCAACTTGACGAACGCTCAGGAATTGCGTGTGTTCCTGGATAAGATTGCGCATCGTCACATCAACACCGACTCTGACTCAGAGCTGCTTTTGAATATCCTTGCCAACAATCTCCAAAAGACTGGAAAGTTTAGGTATGCCCTGAAATGGGAAAAACTTTGGAGCATACTGCGATGATTATTAAAGTATATGGCCCATACTAGAGTTAATGAGGAGGATATTTTCACAGCTATCAAGGACTTGTACGACCAGTGCCGCGGTGCTTACGCCTGCGTTGCTATGATTGCCGGTTTCGGTATCATTGGTTTCCGCGATCCTCACGGCATTCGTCCTCTGGTCGTTGGACGACGCGCAACTGCATCTGGATACGACTATATGTTTGCTTCGGAAAGCGTCGCTTTGGATGCACTTGGATTTACCGATTGCGAGGATGTTAAGCCAGGTAAGACGTCCAAGTATTTCGTATTGAACGTACAAAGAATAGTCATTAAAAAAAAAAGGCGAGGCAATCATTATCACTAGTGAAAACTTCACCCGACGCCAGTTGATTACTGCAAAGCAGATCGCTCCTTGCATTTTTGAATACGTCTACTTTGCTCGACAAGATAGCATCATTGATGGCATTTCCGTTTACAAGGCTCGTTTAGCAATGGGTGAAGCTTTGGCGGATGAAGTGGAGAAAGCCCTAGGCAAAGATAACGACATTGATGTGGTCATTCCTGTAAGATTACGCGTATACAATGCCGCGTTGCACCAAATTGCTAAGTTTTTTCTCCTTTCCGCTGCTAGGTTCCTGATACCAGCCGCGTAGCTGCTTTGCAACTGTCACATAAACTTCATCTTCCTTACAGAGAAGGTTTCAACAAGAACCGCTACGTGGGAAGAACTTTCATCATGCCGGGACAGCAAACTAGACGCAAGAATGTCCGCCGAAAGCTGAATGCCATGGCTCTCGAGTTCAACGGCAAAAATGTATTGCTTGTCGATGGTAAGAAACCTTGAAAAAAATATCATTCCGAGCATATATTTAACGTAGCTTCCTCCTCCACAGATTCCATTGTCAGAGGCACCACGTCTAAAGAAATCATCCAAATGGCACGTGATGCAGGAGCAAAGAAAGTGTACTTTGCTTCCTGTGCCCCTGCTATTCGATACCCGAATGTTTATGGTATTGACATGCCGAGCCGGAAGGAGCTTGTTGCACACGGCCGCACAGACGAAGAAGTTGCTGAGGCTATCGGTGCAGACAAGGTCATCTATCAAGGATTAGAGAATCTCGTTGAATCCGTCCGACACTTCAACCCCGCCATCGATACCTTTGATACTTCTGTCTTTGACTGCTGCTACGTTACAGGCGATGTCGATGAAACGTACATGGCATACATTGAGGGCGAACGCAGCGACGATGCCAAGCTCAAAGAATCATCCGATGAAAACGAGAGTGTCGGCTTGTATAACAGCTACATGAAATAATTTATCAGCAAGTTAGCTACATTGTAATAATCTGTACATGAAAAAGTTATAGAATGAAAGTGTTGTGTTTTTTTATCTTTGTATTCTTGTATCTTAAGCCATCAAGCGAAAAATATACGAATATCCTTCAACCGAATCAAGCAATAACTGATCGCGTCTTGTTCCAGTAAGCGGGGTTTCATACTCGTCAAACACTCTCAAAAATGAAAATTGGAGCAATCGATTTCCAGCTAAAGGACAACAAAAGGATCAGTCCGTCGTTTGCATGACATCGCCTCCGAGCTCCTCGACAACCTTGCTAAATCAACCTATGCAGTTGGAAAAGGCCGCCCAGACCTTGGGCAAAGTGCTGGAGAGCGATGGCCAATATCCGGACCTGGCAGATTTGCTCAAAGGTACGACTGAAACTGATGCTGGGCCGATTTGCATAAGGATCAAAAATATCCCAACTCTCCAGTTTAGGCTCGACGTCAGAGAAATACACGAAACGGGAAAGTGTGATCGAGCAGGAGTTTGTAAAGGATTACGCCCTTCGTTTGCCTCAGCAGCTTGTCGACCAGCTTGAAAGTGAGTCTCTGTCTGATCGCCACCACACGCATTCACGCGTGTCTCACTTTCCCGACGCGCGCGCGTGCGCGACTGAACATGTTGATAATTCGTAGAGGTTGAATGTCGATGCTTTCACGGGATCTTTCCGGAAATCAAGCATGTCTGGGTCACCGTGGATCACAGACTGTTCATGTGGAATTATGCAGAAGGGTAACGAACGACACTCTTGAAATGCCTTGCTGGGCCTTAACCGTTAACTACATTTGTACAGGTCAGAAGTGCAAATATATGAAGACCAGGACCAAGTTATCAGCAGCATTGCATTAGCAAAGGCGAAACCCGGTATGGCAAAGGACGGACGGCTAAGAAAAAGAGGAAGACGAAACTGATATATGTACAGGCGTATTCAAGGACGACATCAAACATGTGCTTGTAATTGCAACAGCACTGTCCATAAGCATCCTTGCCCTTAAACCACAGCAGCAACAACAACAACAACAACAACAACAACAATCGTTAGATACAACAGATGCGCCTACGTCCCATCAATATTCATTCGTCGCCAGTAGCCTCGTCGTACCTTCGGATGGAGTCCTCATGTCACAAATTGTCAGCACAGACGAGGGACGAATATTTATGGTGGGAAATGATGGAAGGTTATACGAATTGGAGTACCATGTATGAACAAAGAAGAGAAAAAGAGAGTATGTTTTTATTTACCTATGGATATCTGTTTCTCTAGAACCCCGGTGATGGCTGGTTCACGAGTGCCTGCTGCCTTGTTCCTAGATCAGCAAGCACATGGTCAAATTATTTGCCAACGTTTTTTAGATTCAAGGGCGCGAGTAAGCTTTTTTTTTCTGCTGTGCTGCAATGTCTAGATCCTGTAACTTACACTTTGCTGTCAATAGTACAAATCAAGAGTGTAGCGGTAGACAACGAACGAAAAGTCTTATATTCACTATCAGATGCATCCACGATCGAGGTATACGGAACATTGGACACAAATTAGAGGACGAGTCCGAGAGAGTTGAACAATACCGCTGCTGCTTTTATAGGTTATTTATCTTGGACCAAACGGCGATCGCTTCGGGACAGTAGCACACAACACAGATATCGGTCAATCGGCGTGTCTTGCATGTCGACAGAATATGATTTTAATGGAGGCATCCGATTTTGAAATCGCATCCATCCACGTTATATCAAAAGCAGAGTCCAAAAAGATCCACCTGTTGGCTGTTACAACGACCGGATACCGTTTATACTTTACACACCACAGAGACGCTTTACGCAGTGCCTTTGTACCAACCTCGCCTGAATCACCTCCCAACGCTCTGGAACTCGTCCACGTTCGATTGCCCCCGCCAGCAGAAGCAAGTGGACCTGGCTTGGCGATGCAGGGACAACAGAGTCAAAACGGCAAACTTCATAAAACGTTTTACAACCGCGGCGCGCTGCTGGCAGCAAGATACTACAGTGGAAGTGGCGATACGTTACTGGCAATTGCGGCAGATTATGCAGAGCAAGATAATTATCGACCTGCTCAGCCTTTTGCGTTTGATGCTGTAAGCAAACAATCGAGAGATGAGGATGGGGAAAATGTGTACTTATGGAATCAATTAGTCATCGCAAAAGTCTGGGATATTCGAGACTGCATCCATCATTGCACTTGACGAAACAAGAGTACTTGCTATAGCTGAAGCATCCCGCAACCACGAGGCTCGACCAAGTTTAAATGGAATCTGCGAACTGGTTTCAAGTCCATGTCGACAATTTATGGTGCTGACGGATCGCTTCTTAACATTTTACAACAAGCAACGTCCAGTTGATATTCTGCAACGAATGCTGTATGAAACACACGGCGATGTTGAGAATCATCAGCGCGAATTCCTCAGCATTTTCGAGCGCTACGGCCTAGCACAATCTTGTGCAATGTGTCTGGATATTATCTGCACATATTTTACTACAAATAGTAATGAATTAGGTATCGTCAAGCCCTCAGCATATACTCGTACAGGAGACTAATTGATACTTGCTTAGCTCGCGTGGTAGAAGGAGCAAGTAAATTATTCTTCAACTATGGAGGCAATCCACAACCATCCAAGACACAAGTAACTACTTCTGGTAATTATCTGGGACGCACTGCGGGTGAGCCTATGACCATCCACAGCGGAAAGCACGATGGACTGGCATTGTATTTTGCTCGCCTCGTCTCGCCCATTTGGAACGTGAAAATTCTCGTATCCAGGTAGATGTTTATTGATCGTCCCTGAAGTCCATTTACACTCAACACACATTTTTTCTATTAGTCCTGATCCAAGCCTGGATTATCGTCAATACCATCAGTTGTTCCGGGTAGCACAGTTCCGCCTTGCCCGACTGAAAATGTTTATGGATTTGTAAGTAGAATTTCTGTCAACAGTTACTTTTGTCAAACTCCAGCAGGCTGACAAATGTTTCGTCACAGGAACGAATATTTCCACTCCACAGCGAATATTTTAGATGCAGGACAATATTCCTCAGATCAAACTATGCTGCGGGTAGTAGTGGTATGTGCAAAGTCTGCTAGTCGCTATAGATATATACTTATATAGATTTAAATAATTTCTAGAACGAGCAGCAATCATTGCATAATCTCTACATTTTGCTTTCCCAATGTATCGAAGCAATATCGTTCTTGGATTTCTTAATTGATACAAGTATACCACAAATCGTACAATGGTGAGTGGATTGTGTACAGCAAATAATGCGTGTACTAATTCCTTGAAATTTTCGACAGTGTTTCTGAACCCTCTCGTTCAGAGATGAGCAACTTTACGCTAGCATTAATGCTTACAACAGAGCGAGGACGATGGTTGACACGAGACCTGGTTTTAGGTGCGATCGATTACAATATCAAAACAAAAGAAGTGAGCGTCAACTACGAGGTTGTCAGCGCAACTTTGGTGGAAAGATGTAGCCACTTATTTGATTCGAAAGATATCGCATATTACAAGGTAAAAATATACCTCTTTTGGCTTGAGAGCAAATGCATCTAAAGCGATTACTTTGCGATCAATTTTATAGGGTGTGGAGAACTTAAAGAAGGCTTTCGAAACATCGAGCGAAGGAGAAAGAAAGGCGGCACTCGGCGAATCGCTCGAGCAATTTAAGAACGCAGTAGACAGTTACGTTGATTTAGCCCTGCTCGAAATTTGCTCAAGTTTCTGCCACCTATCGTTCCACGAAGGTGCTATCGAGCTCTGTCTCACGCGTGCTAAAAAGATAGATCCTGAAGATTTAGCGTCTGGCTACGTGGAAAACAAAGCATCAGCGTCTGACGGAGAAGCATTGAAACTGTACGACGCACGTGTACGATGCTACGATCTGGTCTTTGCAGTGCTGAACGGTCTCCAAAGACACATCACAGAAGGAATACCGCTTGCGAACGTTGACGATCCCAAAGTGTACTATTTCCAAGTCTTTTCGAATGCATTGTCTCACAAGGATAGACTGTTTCACTACAAAGTATACGAGTGGCTCATCAAGAGCGGCCGCGAGAAGGAGCTGTTTGAGTTTGACACAGATTACCTGATACCATATTTCGAGACGCTCGTTGGCGGTGTGCGAAGCAAGGAATTTTTATGGCGATATTTTAGACTACGGGAGCGATTCTACGACGCAGCACTCTGCCTCTACGCGTTAGCGGTCGATCCGAGCGATTTGAAGTTGCCGCAACGGATCCAGGCACTCTCATTTGCGATCGTGAATGCCCAGTGTCGGGACCCGAAAAGCCTGCTAAAGCAAGAGGCGACTGAGCTGCTACCGCGATTGGAACGCCAAATGTCGATTGCAAAGGCACAGTATCGATTGCAGCAAGTACTCAAGGAACGGGGACCAGAGGAGCAGGACACCGCCCGCTTATTAGATGAACGGCTGTTGTCTCAGAATGAATTAGACCAGTGCGCGAAGTCATTTAAAGTTGCTTCTTTCTAAAGTCAAAAAGAAAAACATTTCTTCAAAGAATTTTGCATTGTTTAGCGCTACTGGATTCCTGTTCAAGTCTATCGTTCACGATAAAGGAGAGAACCATAACTTTGCAAGGCTGCAATTGCTAATTGTTATTACGGCGCATTAGTTTAAAATTGGAACACTTTCCATCGGAGGAGACATCATTTCTTATTACGTGATGGCTAATCTGCTGCTCGCCGCTTCAACAATCAATGCGAAAGTCCAATTCTCGCCGAAATCCAATTTGCTGAGAGAGAACAAAGGATTCTTTATTAAGGAGTTCTGTTCTCGATCCTGATTAATGCAAGGGCTCGTTGACGCCAGGTTGGGGGCCGGAGGGGGTTTTCTGCTGGGATAATGGCGTCTCCTCTGTCTTTAAAAGAAGAACTTTGTTCGGGTGCCATGTTGCTAAGGAAAACAAACGGCGAATATACGAGCAGCGAGATCCTGGAATAATCAAAGGATTGCATGCGTAAACATTCGTTCAGCCATGTTCGTCAGATGAAGAAGCTTGTAACACCGAAATGTATGAAATGCACGTTTCAAAGTTGAGGGCGTCTGGAACAAAATGTAGTAGATGGTGTGCAGCTGCAATACATGCATGTATACATCCAAGATGAAAAAGGAAAGACACGCGATGTCAGGAGATATCACCGTACGGCTGCTTGCGGTAATACTCCAAAAATGGGGCAATATGCTCCTAAGACACGCCCTTAATTCCTTCCTTTTTGTTTCATTGATGATCTTCCTGTCTAGACGACGTCAATCAATCTTTTCTTAACGCAATGAGCGTTCGAAGCGACGGTATCCATCGGAGCAGATAAGAAAGTGTGTATACTGTGGATCCATGTTGATTGCTGCAGCAAATTTGATTGTATACATAGCTCTCTTGTTGGATTTAACACATCAGTGGTGCAAGACATCCCCAATGCAGTTAATATCCAGGTGACGACGATAAGGAGGATGCAGGTAGAGCAAAATGTCAGCAAAAAGTATTTATACAACCCGCTGCTACCCAGAAATCCAGCAGGCCCAGCTGGGACCATATACCGATTGGATTTGTGTCTCTTCTTTCTCTGCTTCCACAGTACCTTTTGGGGTTTTTTTTAAAAAAATGACCGTCACTGAAGCAACCAACATCACAAAGAACCCGGCGCCAGTCGATGCAATTTGCGAGACAAAGAAAAGGAAAAAGAAACCCATTCGACAGGTATGGAAATACACAGGCGAATAGGCATTAGAAGCGTCGCAATGGATGCCCTTTTGTTCTCATGCATCCGTGCACCAGGCGATAGGCGTGCTTGTAATAGACAAGAAAGCAAAGCGAGTTCTGTTAATATCGAGTCGCAAGCGAGAAGGAGCATTTGTGCTGCCTCGAGGAGACTGCAACGAAGCGGAGGAGCCTGCCCAGGCTGCACTGCGTATTCTATTCGAAGAAGCTGGTGTCTTTGCAAGCCAAGTAAGCTGCCGCGTAGGGACATTTACGGAAGCAAACAAAAAGGGCAACATTGTGGCACACAATTGGATGTATGAAGTGCACGACGCCATGCTACTTGAAAATTGGCCTGCATCCAAGCAACGCAATCGAAAATGGGTATGTGTATATTATCCGGGCCGGAAGCCGGTCCGAATGTATTTTTTTGGGGGGGGGGAAAGAAAGCTAAGGCGGGCGGATATATAAAAGATGGATGCATGTGTATGTATATGTGCTTTTGCTTGGATGCTAACTGCTGTTTCGAATGCGCTGCTTGTAGGCAACCTTTGAGGAGGCACTTGGAGCAACAGCAGACCGTCCAATGTCCAACCTGGCTCTAAAGAGTAGTCCTTTCTTTTCACCATCTTTTTCTTATTCTACATGCTATTAAACGTCACCCTGATCGCATCCTGCATGAACGCTTTTCGGCTGACGGCTTTAATAGCCTCATCCACTGTAAACTATCGCAAATCATTATTAAACAGAAAAGCTTTTCCCTCTTTGTTGCCTATTTACCCAACGCCGATCCCGGAATTTCTTTTCCGGCCAATCCTTGAGGATTTCTTGGATGTGCATTTCATACACATAGAATCGGGTTTTGGGCTGGCAAAACTTGTCGTATTCAAAGTACTCGCCGATGAACCGTGTTACTTTGCCTCGCACACCAGCTGATCATCCATTCACAGCTTAATTTCAACAGTTTTTCAGTGCGATCATTATGCTTTTCTACCTTCTTCGTACGTTTCTCGCTCTGCTGCTTCAATTTGAGTTTCGTCGTTCTCCCAACCGCCTTTGGGCTAGAGAGCCAAACCCCAATTAGATACAGTAGTGCAATGGATTTTGTTTATCTAAGGAACTTACAAAGACCCAGGCGTTCGGGTGTTTTGTGCTAGTGATCAGTAGCACACGATTGGTTTCAGGATCAACGGGAATGCAACCGGCAACCTTGTCAAAGAAGCGTTAGCTAGCTTGCGATCGCACTGGAGGGCCAAGCAGTGTTGTCTTTACCTGTCGCACGTTGTTCTCGTCGTAAAGTTGCTTGTCGCGTCCGGTACGTGCCTCAGCAGCGAATATGCGTTTCATAGTCACACAAGGACGAGAGAAAAAAAGGAAAGAAAGGAGTGGGAGAGGAGAGTTGCGAAGCCAAGCAAAGCAATAAAAATAACTCATCGAGTGGTGCGCGCTTTTTCATTGCAATTCTTTCTTCTTCTTATTCGTTTAGCATGTTTACCCATCAAAAAACAAGCTGTTAGCACATGCAAATATCCTTCCTGTTTAGTGGCCTGTCCTAAAAAGATAGAGTTTACCCACATCATCGTCAGATGGACACACGCACACACACGTTACTGCGCCTGCAAAGGCTCGTTGCTTTGAAAATTGGCAGCAACAACAAGAGGAACAATCAATGCCTCCTCTCTGATGATGAGTCGGCATGATCTATAAAGTGATGATATCATTATCACCTTTTTAATAAGGTTATCTCCTTGTCCAGGTACGAGTTAATACAAGTTTCAAAAGGTCAGATGTCGCATATCGATAGATCTTGTCACACATACACAGAACACCCGGTACATTAAAGGATATTATATATTCAGTATATATATACGTCCCCCAAAATAGAAATCGATCCGTCGATGAACATACTTTTTCCAAAGATATGGATTACATCTCTTGGGACAGCAGCCCTTATCTTGTCGGCTAACATTGGCGCCCTGCAACGAATCCCGTTCTTCCTCGCCCAATCGACTTGCTCACTAGAAAAAAAATGTACGAGTTTCTCGAATATAGTACATGTACAGTTGGGTTTCGTTGGTGTCTCTTTATTTTGCTGCAATTGTATGAAGAATGAATGCGTTTTTGTCCACTTTAGAGCTTTACATGATGTCCCACAAATCCTCCAGAGCGCAGCAGACTTTGCTGCATGCAACGGCTGCGGATAATGCATATTCAGAAATGCCTTGCAAAGAAAGATATGTCAATCGGACTGGACGTTTACATAAAAAACAAAGGGATCAAGTGGGGACTTACCAATTTTCTCCTGTACATAGCGATCTGCAAACGTGTCTGGTCCCTTGGCCATGGCTCCAACAACGACCACCACAGGCTGACCCTCAGGTATGGATTCTTTAAAGTACTTGAAGAGGCGTACCTTGGGCGAGTTCCATGACAAGGCTGTGTATTATGTGATCAGTCTACAGCTAGATCGTGCATGATTCGGGTTATTCCACGGACCTATTCTTTTTGACTTTTGAGGCAAATGCTCAGTTATATCTCCAGGAAGAATTTCCAGCAACGTTGAGCCTTCCTGGTCACTGGTAATACGGCCTCGTTCCAAAAGTTGGACTAATATATATTATTCCGGTAAGAAAGGGATTCCCCAATCCAACCAATTTTTTCGATCCTTACCCATAAGACCGGAAAATCGTTTGATCGTTCGTGGTATACGGCAAGCTGGATTGACTCGGATCACTACACCTTTTGCAGTGTGTATGTAGACTTCCATGTGTCCCGACTTGTTGAGTGGGCTGTCAAGTATAGCTAATAAGCACTGAAAATTCATTCGTCAATATATATGTATATATATATATATATATCGTTACGTCTTTTCCTCTTTTTCTCCACAGCAAAGCGGCCAGATCCGTGCTAACCTGGTGCACAATGTCAGGACGTGCATCGGAAATGTCACGTCCGAGCTTCTTGAGAATCGACTGATGTTCATCGCAATTTAGAAGTTGAAGTTTCGTATCCCACGGGCGCAGCTGTGCAGCTTCCAATGAAGCATTCTCAAGCACTATAATGAGCTTCTTGTTGTTGTTGTTGTTGTTGCTTGAGTCTGGATTGACTGTCTGCGACCCCTCCATGTCGCTTAACAGTTTATTTGCTTAAAGAGACCACCTGCTGCCTTTTTTTTTTCTCCTCTGGTCCCAACCACACTCTTTACTTTTTTTCGGCTTCTTTTTTCAACAGCCGAACATCCACTCGGACGCCTGACAGGCTATCTTGATCAATGCAAAATAATATGTCCAGTATCTTCAACTAGATATCATATCCTTTCTGCAACCTCTTGACAATGCAACGGTGTATTGCTTTTTAGGCATGTCGAGGGCTTCTGTCAGAGGTTCTTGCCCTGATTGGAAACTATCTGGGACGACTCATCATAGCATTAGGACCCAGTTCAGAAGAGCCGGATGGTACGAGCGTGGTATGAATGCCAAGCATTGCTATGGCAATGCTCATTATTTACATACCACTCGAAAACAAATCTACGCCGTACGGAGTCGCTTTGATAAAAATGCTTATTTATATCTTTCGCCCCTTCTGGAAGCTCAATCTCATTCAATCTAAAATATATCACGCTATTATTTAAAATTCTGCAGATCTGATTCCATGTAATTTAGCAGCAATGTATTATGGTTAAGCAGCAGCTAAATTCGTGTGAATGAAGGGGAATATCAAGTCATTTTGATATTTCCTAATCAGATGATGTACAGTCAGTTTTCATTGTGTTCCGCGACCGCAAATACATTGCGGTAAATCGGCAGGTTGCACGGCAAGAAAGGAAGAAAGAAAGACTTGTTTCTTCCTTGATGGTTTCGATGTGATAGAACAGGCTTCAGCGTTGGCGATACAATAAGAAGAAGATGAAGCTCTTGACAAGCTTACACAGAGCATGTCAAACAAACGTTGACAAGTGACATGCAAGAAACCATGTTGTACACCGGGCGGAGTCATTTTGATGAGACCATGTGTCATGCAGCACACAGTTTTACTTGACCTTTCCCTCGTTTCCTTTGCCTTCTTTGTTTCTCGTTTTCGCCTATTTCCCAAACTTTCTTTGTTTCTCTCTTTCCTCTTTCCTCTTTTCTCTTTTTCACAGAGACACACACACACACACCTCTCTTCTGACTGTTAGGGCGTTTTCAGTAAAAGGTGCCTGGACATTTCGTATACACACACGCTTACATACAATCACGACCTTGCTGACAACAACTACTGTTTAGAACGCCCACCCAAAAAAGTTACAGAGCTGGACAAATCGATCGTACTCTTCCTGTTTGCATCAAACTCCATATCCACCAAGGGCAAGAATTTATCCTACCTATTTGTGTTTCTCTATCTGTGTTTGTTAGACAGCCATCATCATCATCATGATTTTGAAAAATACTACCATACAACAAAGTGATTATGCTATACCTTTGGAGACTTTCCAATCTTCAAATGTCCTCTGCTCCAGTGATGACAAGCAAATTTTTGCTGCGAGTGGGAACGGCGGCGGCGGTGCCAACAAAAGTATGCCGCCAGCAGCAGCAGCAGCCCCGCTTACCCGTTTTGAGATCACTCGCATCCAAAAACGTGCAGTACCAGGTATATAAAATTGCTCAGCTAGAACCCTACCCCCACCCCCTGGCGTGCTTATTAATCTATCTTAGTAGTAAAACACGGGCAGGAGGAGCAGGATGTGGTCACCCGTACCTTTGGCCCCACGCACGAAATATACCGCGAAGCTACCGAGCTGTTGATAATCAGCGACTATCGAAAGACGCTGCAGTGTCAGGCCTTCATATATCAAGATACATTTTTCATGACGCTGCCGGAGGATCATTACTCTGATTTAGAAAACTGGAACCAGACAGAATTCTTTTCTAGGTGAGTAACTTTTTGCAAGTGGAGAGGAGGCAGAAGAGGGATGGATATATATACACATGGGCTTGGTTGCAAGTTGGGCGTAAAGCAATGTTGTAATGGACCATGACGAACTACATGTCCCCTCCCCTCCTTGGGCAGCATCCAAGTGTAGGAAAACTCCATCCCTTGATTATATCAGTGGTCAAGCATAGCCTGTTCTTTCCCCTTCTTGGAACAACGCAGTTTCTGGCAAGCAAAGGTAAATGTAAATATCCACCGAGATTCTTAACCCTTTTTTGTGGTCAGTTCAGCAAGCAGAGTGGGGGGAAGCAGGTAGGATGTAGCTTTCCTCTTGTTGTTTGCTACTACAGCGGTAGATCTCCATGGTCCATTATTATTATTATTTAAATATTTGCGCGAGAGCGCGCGCGCTGTGGCAGGCAGGCAGGCAGGGATCAAAAAGTGGTATGTACTAACGCTCTACTTAGCATGACACAACTGATTGAACTGGCCGAGGAAAAGACCAGCTGCTCCCATTTAGTGGCTATCGTCGATAGCCGCGCTTGCAATGCAAGTAAGTCTTAAAGAAATGCAGTCCAGGCAATATATAGTATATCTGACAAAATGTAACCGCTAGAAATGCTTATCCGTGCACTCATGTACATTGGCTTCCAACTGACGGACCCTCGCATCTATCGTCAAGCAGCCAATCTCATTTTTTTGGGCTACGAGCTCTGAACAAGTAGTAAGCTGCAAGGCGAGGTCTCATCATGTAGTATACATATACATGTATATATACCCTTGCACCTTTGTCCTTTCCGTTTCTGTTCCTTCTCTGCTTGATTTCTATCCATATTTCCATCTCATGTATTCGAATGCTGGATGATATTTGTTGACATAAAAGATATTTTATTTACAAGAGTTACAATATTTGAGGGTTGCTCTTCAGGATGCGCAGTACCCAAGCGCAGCTGAGTAACCAGGCAAACACCGCCAGTTTCCAAAGTGATATACGCGTGACTCTGTTCTGTTAAATTGAGCTATTTTATTGCTTAGTTATCGATATTTATATAGACGAGAGGTAAATCTATTGGATACCACATATTAGCCTGAGAGTAGAGAATACAGAGAGGAAAGGAAAAGAAAGAAAAGAGTGAAAAAGGTGAGTTCCCTTAGGTTGCCCAGTAGTTTTGAGTAATTTGGTTACTTTGCAGATTGCTCAAAATTGAGTCATGGAATCTTATTCAAAGTACTTCAAAAGTCGTTCCATGATATTGTAGAGGTCTGTATCCGATGGACTTATTTCTTTCTCGAGGAGTTGCTGATATTCCTCAAACAACTCGGTTGTAGCTCTGCCGGTTGACCGCAATCGGTCCGTCCGCATCCTTGTATCTCTGTCTAAATCAATGTTGGCATGTAGGAATAAAAAAGGGGAATAGGAAAATTGCGTCTTCTGGTGTTATTGGCAACAGCTGGAAGGCGCGCTGCTCACGAATACCTCGTGCAAGCTGTCGTCCCGCAACAGGGTTGTGACTCCTTGCATATGTCTCCTCAGGGGACCGCTGGTGCTCATCATCACTGGGCTCCGCTGAAGACTCCTCGTACTCATCTCCCGTCTCCGCTTGCGTCGAGAATACTCAAAATCATGGCCGCGTAGTAGTCGATTCAACAAGTTCCTCAGCCGGTTCGGCCACTGGTGTCTCGTTCAATGAGACGCTAAATGCAAATGTTATTAAAATTAATTCATATTATCTGAATTTTTCATCTGCATTTACTTGCACGCTTGATAGCTTAGAAGCAGCCCGCCATGTCAAGTTGTCAAGGTCCATGCTTGTCTCAAACCTTGTAAGTCATGTCGTGTGTCAGTCAGGAAATGGACATTTGCTGCGATCACCCAAAGGATAATATTAGATAATGCCGTAATACGCTAGAAGGTTGACAGTTACTATATGTAAAGGACACATGTTCCGTGAGTTATAATACGGAAGAGCAGAGGTAATAGTCTCCTTTGATTGCCTTGTATGTAACACCCATAACAACAGGGAGCGTCTTTAGGTTTGCATGCAGTGGCATGCCCCGGGAAACTGAAGCAAGGATGAACCCAGACTAGAACACATTTTTCAGAACACAAAAGGTCCGGATACTCTCGCTCAATCTTGTGAAATTCGGTGAACAGGTCGTCTGTTTAGCTGTTCGATCAACGTATTCTCCTTGCAGAAAAATGATTTTTTGGTGACGAAGGAAAGGGTCGTCGCTGCTCTCATCTAATGGCTATTACCTATAGGCTTTACACAAAATGAATAGGAATATTTTCAGTCTATACAAATGTGAATGCATTTGTCTTTGGCTTGCTCTCTCTATCTATCTATCTATCTCTTTATCCCTCGTATATTCACATGTTGGATGACCATCTAGTCTAGCGGTACATTCATTTTATATGTTTCCTTCACCTTCTTTGCAAAATCCGTGTAGCCTCCTACGAATGTCTGTTGACCTGCAACGCATCCTTCGTAAATGAACGGGGAGGTAGTATGCTTTGTCTTGAATTCCTAACCATTCCCCGTTTTTTTCGGTTGAGTATATCAGGTACTGACTGCCATATCCTTTTCGTCACAGTGATACCTCTTGCAATTCTCTAGATCGCTCGTACCACTGCTGCTTAATGTATGCGCTCACGTCGGCTTTGATGTGCGAGTGCTCGGCGGATAGACGATCGGCGACCTCGGTGGCCAGGTGGAAATAATGACAGCTCAGGAATCCTTCCTACATGATCAAGGTTACAGTGGGCAAGTGATTGTCGAGTGTATAGCAGCTCAACCTACAATATGGTAACATGTCGTTTTCTTTGGAATGTCTTCCTCGAGATTCTTGTTTGAGGAGGAGGAGGACGACGGAAAGAGCCACGATAATATGCTCATAGCAAGGGCAATAACAAGCAAGGAAAGACAAGGATGGAAATTAAGCCGAAATTCCGGGCCATGTATTTACGTGATTAGACAGTTAATAGAATGAGATATACACGAAACAGCGCAGGTTAGAAAATCTCGATAACAAAATTAGTTACTTGGGGCAAATATGCATGGGAGCTGAGGTCCAGAACAAACACATCGTCAAAAAAGTGCTTGCCGTCGTAGCCGCCAAACATGAATAAGCGGCTATCGTACAAGACAGCAGTGTGGTATCCGCGAGCACTTGGCGCCTGGCCATAAATTCGTCGTACTTCCCATGCCATGGTAACTAGATGCGAGAAACTATGGTCAGCTTTAAGACTGGAGTTGTGTATCTTTTATGCAAACTTGCCAAAATTCAGCATTAGTAAATCATTGCAATAGTGAGTCCCGTCATGTCCACCAGTGACAAACAGGTATGATCCGATGCACGTGGCAGCGTGCGAAAGTCGAGGAATCTGCGGGTCCAACCCGACACGGTGCCATACATTCGATTCTATTTTGCAATGGATAAACATTCTGAGAGAAAATCATACGCACGCATGTCGAATTGGACTAACCAAGATCAAGCAAATGTATATCTCCAAAACACGTCTGGCCATCACTTCCACCATAGATAACAAGTTTGTCCCCGACCAATGTTCCACTGTGGTATCCTCGTGGCTCAGGTTTCGCGCCAGTCGTTTCTACCATCGACCATGTATTGTCCTTGAGGTTTAATGTATATACGTCGTTGAGGGCCCGAGCGCCATCACCGCCTCCAAAAATATACAAGTGTCCGCGCCAAATAACAGATGTGTGAGCACGCCGCGGCGACGGGCGAGGACCGATGGTCTTGGGCCAAATCCACGTCATGGTCTCTGAAAAAAAAAAGGTTGTTAGTTGGATCAACCCAATGCATGATTATGATCTTAATACTTGCTCGTGTCCAAGATCGTGATGTGGTTGTAATAACTCGGTCCATCACCACCGCCAAAAAAGTATATCTTGGATTCCTCCTCTAGGACAACTGCGCTCTGCGCCCGACAGGGTGGTGGGGGTTCACCAAATGTCTTTGGTTTCGTCCACGTGAGGGTATCTAGAGGATGCGAGGTGAGATGTGCTTCAGCGATTAAAGATTTTATTCGTCATACCAAGTTCCAAAGCATAAACTTTGCCGAATCCACCGCGCTGGTCTGTGCCTCCAAACACATACATAAGCTCGTTCACGACCACGCTGGAGTGTGCACGGAGAGGACGCGGTTTGGGGCCATAAGTGACAGCTTTCGACCAGTACATTGCCGGCGCAGGTGCAGGCTGTACATCGAACGGTCTCTTAGTTTTTGCCGCGTTGTTGCCGAGCATCGGGCCCGCCGATGATGATAGTTTGTTGTCGTTGTTGGTGCTACTCGTATTACTGCTGCCGCGGCGTCGGTTGGCAGGTGGTACCCACTCGGGTTCCGGTAGAGGAGCGCGTGAAAACGTTGCAGTGGCCGGGCTGGTCGCGGCTGCAACGGTGCTGCTGATCACACCACTTTGGTACAATTTCTGGTGATTATTCAGCCTGCTGTTGTTGTTATTGTTGCTGCTGTTGCCGGTTACGGGCGGTTTTTGCACCCATCGCGATGGTGATAACGGAGGTCGCGTAGTAGTTTCACTTGAAAAATTACTAGCATCTCGTTCCATTTCACCACCATTTGCCAGGTCTTCGGAAGAAGCCACATCCAAAGATCTGGAATAATACAGATCTATTATTATTTTACCCCGAGTTAATAATATACTTTGATTCTATTGTTACCTTTCAGCGGAGGTAAACGACAAGGACGTGCTCGGAAACGGACGACCGTTGCCGGACGACGATAAAGACCGCTTCACTTTGGAGATGATGCTGGAAGAGTGATTGCTCGGTACAGGAGACGAAGAGCCCTTAGTCCGGAAGGAAGCTACAGACGTCGAAGGAGAAACGGGTCGCTCTGATAACCGGAGCTGTTGAGGCTGCTGCCTCCTTTTCGACATTGTAATGACAGAGGAAGAAAGAATGGGGTTTCACGATCCACCGAGCTAATGGTAAGGGAGGGAGGAGGAGAGGGAACCTGTGAGTGGGGTGCTGTGAGTGTGTGCGTGTGTGCGTGTATGTGTGTGGTGCGAGGCACACGAATGTACATGCCTTATATGGAGATAAGATTTGACTGCACACAAGCCTGCAGCTCGCCCGGAACCAGATTAAATTAATATCAACACCATATACTGTCATCATGATAGTAATCCAGAGCGCTGCCCATGTTTCTGAAGGATTATACGCATATTCCTTGCTTCATCAATTCAAACATCTCTGCAGGGCGGCCTGAACCCTATTATCGAGATCCACAAACTCAGTTCTTGCAGCAGCGCCAGGGGTGACCCGCTTTTTAATCACTTTGTTTTCTCAGTATGTCCACACGTGCCAAAATGACCTTGGGAGCCTCGATTGTGCTGTGTTGCGGCACGATCTATGGTGTCCATTACCTCCAGATCTACGAGAAAGAGGTAAACTAAAGCGGAGAACAATCTGATCTCAACTCACGGCTAGATCTTGTAGTTAATGAGGCAAGGTCTTGAAAAGGACGACGAACGACGCAGAAAGCTCTTGCAACGACAGGAAAACATGAGAGAGCTAGAGGAACAGCAGGCTTTGCATCGAGAATTGCTCAAGACTCAAGCCGTTTCGCGCGCACCTTCCAACAAACCAGCAACGGACGACGATTAGATTCCCCCCACATTCCCGCATGTTTAAAATACTCATTACACGGTCACTCAACAACCATACATCCTCGATGTAACTAGCATTGTAAAGATAACAGAATGACATTGGACACTGCTACTCATGTGTACACAAAAACACAACAACTAAATGATTTTATTTGTCATGATCTTTGATCCCTTGGCAACACTTAGGCGGATTGACCCTGTTGGAAGACATAGGTCAAGTGGCACTTGCCGCAGTATTGACGGTCCTTGTGCCAGGCCATGAAGACACCAGCACCGCAGGTGGCGTTGGGGCACTCGCGACGGAGACGGGTAATCTTGCCAGACTCGTCAACCTTGTAGAACTTCAAGACAGCCAATTTGACTTTCTTGCGCTTGTGCTTGATCTTCTTGGGGGTAGTGTAGGTCTTCTTCTTCTTCTTCTTACCACCACCCAAAAGCTCGGCGTTCAAGTGGAGGGTGTTCAAGTCCTCAATGCCGTAGAGGGAGAGCTCGCCATCGACGAGGTTCTTGCCAGCATACGACAAGAGCTGAGCATCAGCGGGAATGCCTGTTCACCACACAACTAACATTAGCAACGGACAATGCAAAGCCAACAGAAAGCTCTTAAGTGTACCTTCGCGCTCAGCGATCATGGCCTTGACGGAGGCCACGGAGGAGGCGGGAGTGACGTTCAAGGCAAGAGTGTTGCCTTCAAGAGACTTGACGAAGATTTGCATTTTCAGATAATTCGATTGTTTTCCACAAAGAGAAAAGAATCTGCAGTGGCAAGCGATGAGTATTTTTCTTTCTTTTCAAGACGATCCAGCCATCCCTAGTTTAATGCTACACACCTTCCTCACTATCTGGAAAAAAGAGAAAGAACAACCATTTCCCAGCAAACAAATCTTTTTAAAAAAAACTTTTTTCGCCGGCCGCTTATTTTCTATGGCCGCCGCTGTCTGGTGGCGCTTCTTGCAAGACAATTTCTATCTCCTAACCTACTGGATAGAAAAATATGTACTTCATCATCAAATATTGATGTTATCGCTTTGAATTGACGTAAATCTCGATAAAAACTTTAAAAAATATACGCCTTTTCATTGATGGTTTTAGAAATGAATTGTATTAGGAGATGGTGACCTATTGCTTTGCATTTCACCGATCAATGGTAGAAAGGAACATGACGTATCCAGATAGAAAGAATCCTGATTGTATAAACGGTTTAAACTATAGTCCTAAAGTCTTTGCAGTGTTTCGACGGACAATCTCATTGTACTTTTCTCGATCCGTTCGCCAGATTTTCTTTTGCACATGTCAATACGAAGAGTATCATAGTTGTTCAATAATTATGTACTTACGCAGGCATCAATGTTTGCTCCACTTTCATCGTTTGGTTCTGCACATACATATTAAGACTAAGTAACAATTTCGTAGAAAACCAAAGACATTGCCAGAGATATACAATACCTGCAAGCATACTGACGACACTGAGCAAGATCTTTTCCACACTTTGCACCGGGCTCCATCGTTCTGAGCTGCTTTCATACATGTTTGGATCGTCGCCAGGCGGATGCAGAATCGAGATGCACACTGTGCCGTTAGGATAGACGTTGGGGTGGAAGAAGTCGCAGGTGAATTTCATGGTCGGTGGGCTCAAAGGATAATCCTTTGGGAATGTCAAGGTTGCTGGAAAGATGCCGCCTTCGAACGGAGTACCCTCAGGTCCGCTGCAACGTAGGCAAATGTTTCGTCAGACCAGTTGTCTACTAGATATCACGGTCATCATATATACCCGTTACCTTATAAGCGCTTCCCATTCAAAAAAGTTGTTCTCGTCGACAGGCCCTGGATATTTGTGAGTTATACTGTCACGCCTACACACGAGTATAGAGCGTACCGGCAGTAATGCCTTCTGGAGCATTGAGTGTGAGCTCTGTTGAGAGGATCTCGTGTCAGTAATGCAACCAATCTGTCTGCAGCTTGCTTAATTACCTCGGTATTCTGTCATCAACCGTTTCAATGCGGTCGATCCAGTGTTTCTGTTGGCGTACATTTTGAAAGAGGAAAGAAGTGGTGGTGGTGCAGGAACCTCCGAACTGCGCATCACAAAGTCAGATTTGCTTTTCATGCAATACTCTGTTGCTGCCTCTGTCTTTTCCTTTCCTTTCTTGCATATAACTGGTCAGCAGATATTATACTACCATCCCTAAGCTCTGTTTGCACCCAACGCTTTAACGTAGCAGCAGAACGCGAGTTATGTCTGACGATTCAAGATCGCGTGGGTTTATACCACCACCCCCCTCGTTCTCGACCGCCCCAGACTTGAGCGCAAGCATACGTCCTCCACCAGCACCTTCATTTTCGAGCGCTCCCGATGTTCGAGGTAGAGAGAAACATTTACTATCAAAAGTGGGGTAAAGCGACGAGGACTGACACACATACTGCGCCTGCAGATTCGTATCGGGATGATTCCGAAAGCGATCGTGAACAGCGAAGAAGAAAGAAGCATAAACGAGATCGATCGAGAGAACGCCGGCGATCGTCCCGTTCTCCAACGTCCAGGAGACGCAGGAGTCGATCACCTAGCAAGCGACATCGACGATCGCGCGAGGTTAGTTAGCAAAGAAACGTAATGTTTCTTTTTTGGAAAGGAGAATTTACTCAATGAGCGTATCCAGGAACGAAGTGCACGGTCACCTACACGCCTAACGTAAGACTCTGAAGGGGTTGACAAAGAAGTTTATATACTGATATAAAAGCCGTGCAGTGATAAGCTTGATACGGGTCTTATTCTTGTGATAGACAAATATGGAGACTACGATAACTTAAAATATGGCGAGAATAGTGCCTCCAGCATACCAACGTATCATCGATCCGGAGGTATGTATAGCTACTTTTGCGCTTGCAGTGATCGCGTGGTAGCTAATTGGGAGACAGGCGGTCGCGTGCTCGGTCTTCCTTCAAGATACAGAATTGACACTAGTACATCTAAAACAAGCAAGTCGCTTTTGCTAACGACAAGGAAACAACGAGTAAGTTCGGAAACGCAGTATATAATAGAATATGTAAGCTTACATGGAACAATGCTATGTCCAGAAAATGCTGCGGTACATGGATCCAGACTATGCTGTCATGGAGAGCGATCGAGCCCTCAAAAGGTGACAAGACAAACGAGATGATAGTAGGATCTGGCTACTGACACGATGTCAAATCCAGGATAAAGATAAAACCAAATAAAACGGAGGAAGAACCTGTTGGACGGCTCTTTATACCCCTGGATGTTCCCGGTAAAAAAGGCTCTCTGGAGGAAGAGGTTATATCTAGTGGAGTGGATTATCGCAGCATTGAAGGACCAAAGGTCAAGAAAGAAGAAGAAGATCTCTACGAAGAACAGAGCGATGAGGAAGGAGGCGAGAGCTTCGACGAATATGTCCGAAGGCGTAAAATCGAATACGAAAAGCAATTATCAGAGGTAAGCAAGGGCTATCTATCGCCACAAATGTACTTTATATTGACCGGTTGAGCTAGGATTCAAGTAATCCGCAGCTGTGGCTAGACTACATTGCATTCCAAGACGAAAGCGCTCAGGGCTTGGATATTGCCGGGCAGAGCCGTTTCAAAGCAAACAAGGGCAGCCTCAACGAAGTCAAAATGAGCATGTTCCAAAAGGCACTTGAAGCCAATCCAGACAGCGAGGATTTGCTGCTTGCATACTTGAAACTGGGCTCGGAGACATGGGAGTAAGTGTATGCAGCAAACGTAAAGCTTTTTGCCACAATGCTCACGGTGGTTTACAGTACCTTGACTTTGCTGCGCGAATGGGACACGGCTTTGAAGAAACGGCCTGAATCAATCAGGCTCTGGGCTGAATATATCAATTTGAGACAGACGAATTTCGCCAGTTTCACGTTTACTCAATGTCTCAAGGTGTTTGAGGATTGTATCAATACATTGAACAAGGTGGCTCGGAGGTTACAAATGAAGCGCAAAGCTGCATATAATTACCAAGGCAAGTTCATATCTTGTCAAAGAAAATAATATTGATACTAAATGCATTACATTCATAGCTCGCGAGGAAATAGAATCTGTCATGGTCTATGTACTTTTACGTGCATGTCTATTTATGAAGCAATCTGGTAAGTTTTACACAGTAGATATCAATAGAATTAGGAACATATACTGAACTACTCTAGGCTACCACGAGCGAGCATTCGGAACCCTGCAGGCTCAAGTTGAATTCAGTTTATACCGTCCGCAAGTTTTTGAAGTGTCTACAGAAATTTCCTTTGAGGACATGGTTGCAGAATTTGATGAATTTTGGGACAGTGAAGTACCGAGATTTGGTGAAAAGGTATGTAATTGCTTTGTACATCGAACCTTGTATTTTAACTAAGTCAACGTATCGTAGGATGCAAAAGGCTGGAGAGAGTTCTACAAGCGAAAATTAGGCAAGTCTGAATTGCGCACGTCATAGATTGTTTGCTAACTTTTTTGGGTAGATGAGATACCATCGAATGAAGACGTAAATCAATCATCAATGTCTGTTGATGATGAAAACGACGAAGATGATATTAGTAAGTTTGAAAATGATATCAAAGATAAAGTAATTGATATATTGAATGCATAAACTTGTAGTCTTGGGCCTGCGTGACTGGGTGCGAATCGAGGAGACGAGTGAGAGAGCTAGACGGTTACCACTCAGAATAAGCAGTAAGTTTAAATTCCTTCTTATCTTGGATGGATTTGAGACTGACAAGCAAGCATTTGTAGCCCTGGACCCTGAACTTGTCGACAATGACCCCTTTTTGGTGACTTTATCTGACGATTTGCACGGATTCCTTTTCAGTATAACAACAAAAGAAGCTCGTCAGAGCCTTATCTATAGCATCTTCGTATTTCTCGGTTTGCCCTTTACGCCACCTGGAGTCGGCACGAATACACACTTTTGCATCGACACTTTTACACACAACAATATTAATCTCGAGCACTTTTGGCCCACAGACCATCAAGTTCCGCGTTTGATAACGTACATTGATGGAGTTCCGATGGAGCCTGAACATAACGCGGTTGATGACAAGCCATACAACTTTCCTCCATCCTATCCAGTTGGTCTTACAGAATTATTTGCACGGCCGGGGCAATGGTTCAGCTGTCTGCCAGCCGAGCCTCTAGATTGCAGCGCTGATGCTGATTTTTGCAGGTACGTTACTGGATGCATGCGAATGATACATATGTGAGTTGGATGGCTAACATGTATCCGATAGGAATGCATTCGAACAATTGCTGAGGAGAGACTGGGATGATCACTTGGCACTCTGTTACCTAGCACTAGAATCGAAACTATCTTACAAAGGAGCCAAAAATCTTGCTAAAAGGCTTTTGAGTGACCAGAGGATGAACATTACGCTGTGGAATGCGTACGCACAGATGGAAAAGAGCCATGGTCACATTGAAGAGGTAAAGACGATATCACTATAACATATAATTGGATTAATTTGCTAACACTGTTCCTCAGGCTCGCAAAGTATACAGAACAGTTTTAGCCACATATCGCACATTCCCTGATCCAGGTCAAATTTCTGAAATCTGTCACATGGCAGCCGTCCTTGAACTAGAACAGAATTGCCGCGAAGACGCACTCAAAATTTTAATATCCATTAGCGACAGTAAGCCCTACGGTAAGTGCACAAATATGCATACGTCCAAAATATCGTACTTAGTCGATCTTGGTAGATCCTTCCCAACCTGTCACCAATACGCAGATATTGAAAGCGATAAAGGTAAGTAATCAGAGAAAATAATGCCTTGACATTGACACGTTTAGTAATACTGTGTTTCCTAGTACTATGAACAAAAGACAGCTCAGCTATCTCTACTAGCTATGTCTGACCTGGAGTCGAAAGGCGCTTTTCACGTTACCGAGTGTCTGGCCATGCTCCAATATCTGACTCAAGATGTAGCTGCAGCGTGCAAAGTGTACGACGGTGCACTGGAATATATTCGCGAGCGGCAAGCAGAGCGCGGCTTTGAAAGCGAACAATTGTGGGTTTCCAAAATCTGCTTCTTGTATCGACATGCGGTGAGCGGTCAAGCAATCCATCGAACGAGCGAGATGCGGAGTATATTGGAGAAAGCATTGTCGCTATTCCCCAATAATACCATTTTCATTGGTATTTACGTGTGGAACGAGTCCAGATTACGGATAATGAATCGAGTCCGTACCATGTTTGCAAGATCGCTGCACGAACATCCAAATATTATCTTGTATCTATCGGGCTTGTACGGCGAACTTCATCGCAGTCGGCCGTATGATGTCAACCAGGTTCGCTCTCTATTCGAGTCTGCTATTGAAGAAGCCAGGTAAAAAACAATACATGAATTTCTGGGGGGAAAAATTCATGCAAAAGATACTGATAGGATAACGTAGCACTCGCTCATCTGTGTTGCTTTGGAAACTGTACATTGAGCACGAAGCCAGAAGAGGAGATACGGAGAGAACCAAGCGTCTGTTTTACAGATCTTTGCAAGCATGTCCTTGGTCCAAAGGTGAGCGTTTAAAAAAATACATATTCCCCCCTTTTGACTAATTAACAACGCAAATCAAGAACTTTGTCTGCTTGGTATACGACTATTGACAAGATACTTGTCCGAAAAGGAGCGCCATGAAATTGTTAGCTTGATGATGGAAAAGGAGATACGATTACGAAAAGAGGTCCCAGAAGCACTTCTTTTGTAAACATTGAACAATTTTTTTATCGACAGAATATATATCCAACGGTAAATTATGAAAAAGCAGGGGAAAATGGTGCAGGAAGGTTAAAAAGAAAAAATATATCGGACCTGAGGTGGAATGAGTCTATGGATTCGGGTCGGAAAGGGATGGATGTTATGATAGAAGCCAGGATAGAGAGGGGAGAGTGCGTGTGTGAGAAAGATGTACTAGCAACGAGCAGAAGAGTTCCCATTAAAAAAAAAAGATGTGAAACAGTGTAGCGATATGCGAATAAGGAAGAAAGGTAAAAAACGGAATTACAGGGAATACAAAGCAATTTTTCAACAAGAGATGGATGGAAGCCATTAAAGCTTCTGCTGCTGCTGATGTTTTTCTGATCCAAAGTTATGCAGGATGGCTTCGTAGCAGAAGAACATGATGGCGGCATTCGGAACGACTCTCATCAAGTGAGCTGTCATGCCACCATACAACGCCGCCATGCCTTCCTCCTTGGCCACTAGTCTCAAGCACTGCCAGAGACCAGTGTACTTGCGAACACCGTTCTCAGCCGGCTGTCGTAAACGCGTACGGATGACTTCATGCGGATACGTGATGCATGCCGCCACCAGCTTGGCTACCGCTGCCGCTCCAATGTTACCAACCCATCCTTGCAAGCTTTTACCGCCAACGACGATGGACGAAGATTGTGCACTATCGAGCATATCTTTCGGCACTGCCCACTTACGCTTTAGGTTTTCGTAAATAACCCACTGGATCGTTCCTTCGGCGACGCCTGATATACGATACCGTCAATTTAAAACTTGTCATTAAGCAAAATTTCACAAATAACACATACCCAGGTAGGACGCGCTCATGCCTTTGTATAAGCCTTTGATACCTTCCTCTCTTAGAATATGCAACGTGCAATCCAGGCTGTTTGCATATCTTTGCAAAGATCTTCCTTGCAGCTGGAGTCGTGTCTTTACCACCCAAATCGGGTTTGTCGCTGTTGCTGTAACTATGCCTAAATTTATTCCGCGCGCATTGTTTTTTTTAGCATCACCGCCAACACTGGTTGCTGACTTTTTTCTCTCCTCACTCTCTCTCTCCCTCTCTCTGCGTCGCGTACCTGCTGTAGCAGCTGATATCAAGTGTACTCCTGCGGTTTCTTTGCCGTTATTCAATTCGGTGTATAGTTTCTTGCCATTGCCGTACGTGTAGAAATTAATGGACCTAGTGCATGCCTGTCAGCAAAACGTTTCTTTCGTTTGTTTTATTAACATTTACCTGGCAGGTATTACGCCGACCAAGTTGGGACCGAGCCCTTTAAAATATCCGCGGACGCCTTCTACTTGTTTTATCCGACTATGTGGGCCAGTCAGTTTTAGTTTCAGATATACTGTCTCTTTTCATGCAACAACCATGTATATACGTACACTAGCAAACGTCCGGTTTCAATAAAGTGACCTAGCAACGTAGGTGTTCGTTGAACGACGGCGGTGTGGCCTCGTGTCTGCTGATAAAAGGTAGACTACAACGAAAGAAAGTTAAGACTGCTGCTGCGTGAAACCGATAAGGCTGCTATCAAAAGACGCTTACCTGCAGACGAGTCTTTACAACGTCCAAAGGTGAAGTACATATCGCTCCTGCAAGACCGCCAACGCTAGAGAAAGAGTGTGTCAACTGCAAGATCTACTAGAGATCAACAATAATGAGAGAGAAAGAGGCATTACCCTCCGGCGACGAAGTGAACGTAGGAACGGTTGTCCTTAAATAGCCTAGAGTTGGCAACGGCGTTTGTGGCGGTTGCTCGCTGATCGATCGGCGAAGGGAAACCCTGCTGCGTCGTCGTCGTCGTAGCAGTGACTGTAGACATTCCAAGGGGTGGGTTGTTGTATTCAAGGAATGAAAGAAATTTTTGAAACCGAGCTGTCAAACCAGGCGGCATTTTTGGGCTCGCTCTGCCCGCCAGCTTCTGGTTGGTCGACGACCACTGATTGCTGTGTGTGCACAGCATAGTCAGATAAACATTCATTGTGATAATTACAGACGCAAATTATTTGATCTATCGTTCACAAATAACAAGCAGTATTGCTACGAGGCCAATATTTGCTGGAATACTGTCAGGAATGAATCACTCTAATTATATTAAATACCATCATTATATCGCGCAATAAACAATGAAATTTACATTATTTGCTGATTGATCCTTTTATATTACGACAGGGTTCATATCTTGCAGTTACAGGTGCCCATTTGTAAGGTATAGCACCGTTATGAGCGTAGCACTGCACAGAGCACTGTTTGGTATACATTGCAATCGAATATTAACCAATGTACCATCATCCTTCAATAGGACACGGTAAAGGAGTATCGAGCATTTTCAATTGTAAACGCAATAAAAACAAATTAAGTTTTGGTAAATCAATCTTTGAGCTTTGCTGCCACTAATTATCCATTTGGTGCATATCACACTAGTAGATGGCTGTGATGCAACCAACGCGTCTGTCGTCGGCGTCTAATTGCAATTTTCCGTCATTTTCCCGCATGGGTGCCCGAGTAGGACGTGTATTGTTGCTGCTTTTCACCGAGCATATGCAATAATAATGACAAAGACTTTTGTATTTCCAACCACGGACGCGCTCTCCGGCGCCTTGAACGATTTCGTCGCGCAGAGCTCAAAGGCAGCCATTGCCGATCACGGCGCGTTCACTGTCGCCGTTTCCGGCGGCTCGCTCCCCAAGTTGCTCTCCAAAGATCTCGCACAGAACATGCAGGTCGACTTTTCAAAGTGGCACGTCTTTTGGGCTGACGAGCGCTGTGTTCCGCTCGACCACGAAGACTCCAACTATCTTTTGCTGAAAAAGGAGCTTCTGGACAAGGTCTCCATCCCCGCCGAGAATATCCACACCATCAACCCTAGCTTTGGAAAGGATGCCGCCAAGGCTGCTGAGGAATACCAAGAACAGCTCAAATCTTACTTTAAGGACTTGCCTTCTTTTGACCTCGTTCTGCTTGGCATGGGCCCCGATGGTCACTGCTGCTCCCTGTTCCCTGGACACCCATTGTTGAACGAGTTTGAAAAGTGGGTCGCGCCCATCACTGACTCGCCCAAGCCGCCTCCGGAGCGTATCACATTGACGTACCCTGTCCTCAACAATGCAAAGGCCGTCGCTTTCGTAACTGCAGGCGAGGGTAAGCAAGACATGCTGCACAGCATCCTCGAACAGCCTGAACTCCAGCTACCGTGCCAACGCGTCCAGCCACGCAACAATGCTCCCGTCTACTGGTTCGTTGACAACGCTGCTGCTGGCAAGCTTAAGAGCGAAACCAAGAGCAAGTATTAAACGGTTCAAATAAAGGAGTAAACGCATCCTGGCTTTTTCTCTATATTTGTATTATGTGAACGGTATTTACACAGCATGCTGGTAATATGATGACTTATTATTGCTTTCTGAATCTCCAATCTGCCGGCCTTGAGCGACGGTCGGGAATACACAGTCTCTTCAAGGCTTCCTTGCTATCCTGGTCCTCTATCTGGATACACTTGTCGTATAAAGGCTTGAGTTCACTGAGCTTGAACCGCTGCATGGTTGCTGTTGCTGCTTCCCTGCTGCTCTTGGGGAAGTATGTCTGCAGAAGCTTTATCGCATTCTTTACGTCGTTGCCACTGGAAAGAAGAAAAGTCAGAGATTCTGTGTACGGCGGCGTCGTCAGAAACTCATACTCACCGTCCCAAAGTATTGGCCATGCTGCGAAGCATAGTTCGCTGATGCGCTAACGTCCACTCCTCTCTGCGCTGGCACGCAGTCCGTTCGTCTTGTATCCGCTTGCGTTCAACTATACTGTCATCCGGATTGTCGGGAAAGCGAGCAGATCGAGACTCCAAAAATTCTTGGTAATCCTCCCAAACCTTCCACGCTAGCGTGGAATCCCGAGTATCGTAAGCGTATCGAAGCATATGCGAGAATGTTTTCGGAAGATGTTCCACGTTGTATTTTGCAAATTCGTGATCGTAAATTAAAAGACACTCTGTTGACCGCTTTTGCGTAATGTGGACATCCAAGTACGCTGTGATCAGTTCGCTGGAAACGTCGCATAGTTTGTTGGATATGATGTAGTTGTAGACATGCTTCGCTTCCTCCACGACCTGCGAGCGGCGAACAGGTAGAATCGGCAAGAACAGAGAATGCTCAACAAGCGTTGCTGCTGCTTCATCTTTTACAGTTGCTGTCATTTTTTGAGTAGATGGTGGATTGTAGTTTGCGTAGCATGAGAATAAGGTAATAAATGTGTGCTCGTCAGGGGATATCATGGAATCAGACTGCTGTTGCTGATGGGCATGCATGGTTTGAACAATTTCTCGCGCTCGCTTCAGTTCTCTTTTTCTGGCACAAGCACTCAGCAAGATATTGTACGTGATCCGATCTGGCTCAAAGTTGTACACCGTGTGCATCTGTTCAAACAAGTCGAATGCTGTTTCGTAGTAATCAGGCCGTTTTGCACACGCGCTGATAAGTGCGTTGAATGTGACATCCGTCGGGTGCAGCCCGTTTCCTGTCATATCTTCGAACATGTTGAGAGCGCGCTCGACTTCTCCTCGCTGTAAATGTTTCTTGTCAGTTCACACACACACACACACACACACACATCTCTTTGATACGTTTCATTTTATCATTCCTTACCTTGGCGCATGCTTGGATCATCATTGTGAAAGCTACTTCGTCGGGCTGATGATATGATAACCGCATCGCGTCAAATAAATCCCATGCTCTGTCGATTTCGCCGTTCTTGATGCAACCGGCTATCAGTGTCGAAAATATAATCTGACACAGGTCTGTTAGTATTCTTTCAGTGAATAGTGATATATGATTTTACCTGATCAGGTATCAGATCAGATTTTTTCAGTTGTTCAAAGATGACAAATGCCTCGCTCAATCTCGAGTGCTGCACGAATGCTTTGATGAGGATACCATATGTGTACAGGTCTGGCTGGAGACCGAGCTGCTTGATACGCTTGTAAGCTGCCAATGCTCCGTCGACATCGTGTGCATTTGCGTAAGCATCCACAACATGGTTGTATGCTCGAAGACTAGGTTCTACGCCGTTTTCTTGCATAAGTTCCAGCACGCGTTCTGCTTCCCGCGGTCGTCGAGCAAGAGCCTAATCCATCATTGGTTTTTTTTAGCAATCGGTTACCGCGCTGTTAATTGGAATCTCAATCTCTCTCTCTCTCT